>NC_060139.1:950280034-950580282 GCF_021461385.2 Schistocerca piceifrons
TAAACAACCAATCATGGAGAAGGGGGATCGATGGCCGGCGGGCGAGTGCCGCAGAGCGTCCCTGCGGGTCAGCTGCCGTCCCCCAGGTGACGTCACGGTATTCAGGCCGCGTTGGGCAAACACTGGTGTGACGCTTCTCCCGTCTCTTCTGTCGCTGCCAGAGTGCCTTCCGCTCGCCGAGATAGTCCTCGCCCAGCCGCTCACGCGTGCACGTATAGAAACCACCAGCAGCAGGTGACAATGATAAAATACAGACGGAAACTGAAAATGTAACATTATGAAGCACCATTCTGATATACACTGAAGATCCAAAAAAAAAAAAAAAAAAAAAAAAAAAAAAAAAAAAAAAAAAACTGAAGCAGCTGCCTAATATCGTGTAGGGCCCCCGAGAGCACACAGAAATGCCGAAACACGACTCGACTGATGTCTGAAGTACTGCTGGAGGGAACTGACACCAAGAATCCTGCAAGGCTGTCCATAAATCCGTAAGAGTACGAGGGAATGGATATCTCTTCTGAACAGCACGTTGCAAGGCAACCCGGACATGCACAACAATTTTCATGTCTGGGGAGTTTGGTGCCCAGCGGAAGTCTTTAAACTCAGAAGAGTTTGCTGGAGTCCCATTGCAACAATGCTGGACGAGTGGAGTGTCGCATTGTCCTGTAGGAATTGCCCAAGTCCGTCGGAATGCACAATGGACATGAATGGATGCAGGTGGTAAGACGGGGTGCTTACGTACGTGCCACCTGTCAGAGTCGTATATCGACGTATCAGGGGTCCCATGTCTCTCCAACTGCACACGCCCCACACTATTCCAGAGCCTCCACCAGTTAAACAGTCCCCTCCTGACATGCAGGATCCATGGATTCAAGTGGGCGTCTCCACACCCATACACGTCCATCCGCTCGATAGAAACGAGACACGTCTGACCAGGCAAAATGTTACCAGTCATCAACAGTATGTCGGTGTTGATGGGCCCAGGCGACGTGTAAAGCTTCGCGTCGTGCAACCATCAAGGATATACGAGTCCATTTCGATGACTTTTCGTTGAATGGTTCGAATGTTGACACTTGTTGATGAGCCAGCACTGAAATCTCCAGCAATTTGGGGACGGGTTGCACTTCTGTCACGTTGAACGATTCTCTTCAGTCGTCGTTGGTTCAGTTCTCGCAGGATCTTTTTCTGGCCTCAGTGATGTCGGAGATTTGTTGTTTTACCGTATTCCTGATATTCACGGTACACTCGTTAAATGTTCGTACGGGAAAGTTCCCACTTCGTCGCTGCCTCGGGGAAACTGTGTCCCATCGCTAGTGTGTCGCCTATAACAGCACGTTCAAACTAACTCACATCTTGATAACCTGCCACTGTAGCAGCAATAACCTATGTAACAACTGCGTCATACACTTGTCTGATATAGGCGTTGCCGACCGCAGCTCTATATTCTGCCTCTTTACATATATCTTTATTTGAACACTCATGCCTATACCAGTGTCTCTGGCGCTTGAGTGTATATCAACCTTTGTGGAGATATTCATTACGTTAAGGAGGCAAATGAACAGGCTTTACAGTTATAAAATAAAGGAACTATACTCTATATGTTCTACAGTATTAATTTATTTTACTAACCAGTTTACGGCAAAAAGGGCCATCATCAGACTTAAAGTGACTATCGCCGTCAAAAAAGGTACAATATTCGCGAACAACAATGATAAAGATGTTACACATCAAGATTGAGTTACGAACAAAGAGTAAATGTTATCTTTGACAGTAAAAAAGCAATGCAATAGGAATGTTGGAGTCATACAGTAAATAAACGTAGAGGGCACAAATCAGAGAAAAGTTAGCACTAAACTCGAAAATAAAATTCTCATCTAGCAATTTGCTACCACCAAAGACCTTCCAATTCATATAGTCTTCAACGACCCTCCTCCAGACCAACTGATACTCTACTGTGACGTTATGGAAGTAAAAACAAGAAATTTGACATTAAAAATGAGTGGAGGAAGAGATGGAATTCTGCAAAAATAAATCATCAGGGTATTAAAGAGCTATATGCCTGTCTACCAGGAGCGAACAGGAGAAGACACAGTTACGTCAGCTGCAGCCCAGTGATGCACATGTGGGGATTCCGAAACTCTCCAGCCTGCGATTGTGGAGCCCAAGAGCAAACAGTTCAGCATATCGCCAGAGACTGCCATCACAGAAAGTACCAAACACGTTTCAGTGGTGTTATTAATGCTGCTCCCTCTGTCAACTGGCCTAAAAAAAATGGTTCAAATGGCTCTGAGCACTACGGGACTTAACATCTGAGGTCATCAGTCGCCTAGAACTTAGAACTAATTAAACCTAACTAACCTAAGGACATCACACACATCCATGCCCGAAGCAGGATTCGAACCTGTGACCGTAGCGGTCACGCGGTTCCAGACTGAAGCGCCTAGAACCGCATGGCCAGACCGGCCGGCAAACTGGCCTCATTCACTGGATATTGAACTATGAGTAAATGTATCTGTTTTGGCTGTGGTACTAAGTTATAGTTTAAATGTTCTCGTCTGAGTACAACTGAATTATCAATTTTCAGAATTTAAACATATTAGCACTGTACCTAAAGCCATAAATTATAACTGCAAACTACACGTATATTTTAATGTTTGCTGTTGTTGCCATATGACAAATAAATGGATTAATTAAATTAACATAGCCAACAAAATACAGTTACTGTGTGACAAGAGTACTGAGAGATAACTTGAAAAGATATTACGTATGGAAGATGATATAGAAACAGGATGGGTGATAGAATTAACTATAGTACAGAATGGGACAACATATGGAATACAAAGACAATCAGAAGAAAATAAAAAAAATACATGAAAAATGGAGGAATAGAATGCAACAGTAGCGTAGGAAGCAGTGGAAAACTGTGAGGACTAAGTAAAGTTTAGAAGTGGGGGAAAATTCATTTGTGTTTCGTCATTTAATATTAAATGAAGACTGTGTGGCAGATGTCTATTGATTGCCAGGCCTTCAAACATTAAATTTTTGGCTTGTTGCAATGAATTCCACGTGAGCACACAACAGCTAGAACAGTAGACTTGGATTCCGAACATCTGTGTACACTGAACTCTAGCACGTCAGAGTTCCATCCTTATCAAATTCACGTTCTCAAAAGACAGGTAAATACAAAGAACGGGCATTACTGGTCCAGCGCAAAACCGCAATGCCTTAGACAGGTGGAACGAAAGCGTCTATGGAGAAGTGACGTCTTGCGTCTACTGCTTGGTACTAAATTGTTGATGGTTACCAAGTTCGGAATGATTCTCTTTACTTCTGGGAGAGGACGACGGACAATTTTGCCACATATGGTTCAAGAAGATATTGTTGCCACAGTTAAGAATGTTAGACGTAATGTGAAATCTTAAAACAGTGTACGTGCTGTCACAACAGCTGAACATTCCATGGCCCACCGTTTGGAAAGTGCTGCGAACAATTGTGAAATGGTATTTTTATATCCTTCACATGACATTTTCCGTGTGACACAGACATTCGTGTAGACTTTCATCTTACGTTACTCGCAAGGGCTGAAGTTGACGACATGTGTCCTTGGAATATTTTGTGGAGTGATGAAAAACATTGAAGCGCATTACAGTCTCACCGGGGCAGTGAATACTACCAGTTGTCGCATTTGAGGATCGTCAACGCCAACAGAAGTTCATGAAGTTCGCTTGCGTGCGGGGCCAACGAGACATAGGGCTATCAACGAACTTGTGACGTCACACTAGTCGACTTGTCCGCTACACTTCGTGAACATTCGGCTCCATGTAGAACCTACGGGAAATAAATATTTAATAGAAAAGATATCCATTAAAGGCTTTAATGTTGTCATGTGCTATCAAGAACTTGCATGTATTTAAACACCCAGTCAAGAATTACTAAATTCTTCCGAAATAGTTACTCCCTCCTCGCGGTAGAAAGCTGCCGGAACTCGACCTATAGTGTCACGTGCTGTGACGTACGCGCGATGGCCTGTGTTGCTCATGGGCCTCGGCTTACATAGTGAACAAGTCACTGTGTGGTGTGGCTTCACGGCACATTCGTAACTGGTTCATTTTTCTTCGAGGAACTCGCATTCCAAGAACTAAGGAGATGCAGCGTAAACGGCACACATTTCTGTGATCTGCTTCGTCAGGTGTGATCTCTCCTCTACGGGAGAGAAGTGCTTTGAACTCAACTGTTTTGATGCATAACGGAGCACCACCTCACGTTGGTAGTGAGGTCGCTCGGCTACTCTTTATGCATTTGAAGAAAACCGAATCACTGGCCGATCGTTCCAAACAGAGTAACCACCAAGATCAAAATATTTGACCTCTCTCACGCAGAAATTAAAATGTGTACCTTTCAATATTTTATTTGTTACTAGCTGACAAACACGACACTGCCCAGGTATTCATTTTGCCAGTTTTCTATTTGTTTTCGTGAAATACTGTTGAAATTATGAAATAGTCATACAAAGAAATACGCATAATGTACGAATGTATAAGTACAGCAGCTTCGCGTGTCTACAATGCGATTTTGGAAACGTCTCTATGGCAACGCCTCTTCATAGCTCAATAGATGGTTAATGTTTTCGGATAAAGCTGTTTCCGCTTCGCAGCTCTAAGCTGCCAAAAGCAGTGACAGGTGTCAGAGATTTCCTTAGTTGATCCGACTGTAGGGATGTGTTAGTAGTAAAGAATAAATTTATTAAGACTTTATGTACCGTGCTGCATTTAATCAAGCATCTCAGTATTTATGACGTCATATCTCTTGAACTGAATGTCGTGTAATGACGTGTTTGTGTGGGTACATTCAGCGGCGTATGTGGATACTGTCTGCGAAATAAGTTGCGAATGGAGTTAGTAGCAAAGGAGTAACAAGTTTAAATGTCATGCACAATACGGCAGTTTTTCACGCATCTCAACATTTATGACGTCATATCTTGTGAACTGTGTATTGTACCATGATATAAATTTTTAGGTGCATTTAGCGGCGTAAGTGGACAGTGTCTGCAAAATTTAATGCGAATAGAATTAGTAGGATAGAAGTAATAAATTTAAATGTCATGGATGCTGCGGCACTTTTCAAGATCTCCTTGTTTATAACGTCATATCTCCTGAACTATTTTAGGTAGGTGGTTCTTACCCCGACAGCGATTGTTGCCTGACAGTAAGCAATAAGCATACCTGCTTTGCTTGAAATCAGTCCAGTGGTTTAAGAGGAGATGTGGAACATACACGCACACACGCAAGTTCACACATCCAATTTTATACACTATGTGATCAAAAGTCTCCGGACACCCCAAAAACTTACGTTTTTCAAATTAGTTGCATTGTGCTGCCACCTACTGCCAGGTATTCCGTATCAGCGACCACGGTAGTCATTAGACATCGTGAGAGAGCACTACGGGGAACTCCTCGGAACTAACGGACTTCCAACGTGATCAGGTGATTGGGCGTCACTTGCGTCACACCTCTGTACGCGAGATTTACACTCTCCTAAATATCCCGAGGTCCACTCTTCCCCACGTGACAGTGAAGTGGAGATGTGAAGGGACACATACACCACAAAAGCGTACAGGCAGACCTCGTTTGTTGACAAACAGAGACCATCGACAGTTGAAGCGGTCGTAATGTGAATAGGCAGATATCTATCCACACAATCACAACGGAATTCCAAACTGCATCAGGATCCCCTGCAAGTACTATAAGAGTTAGGCGCGAGGTGAGAAAACTCGGATTTCACGGTCGAGCGGCTGCTCATAAGCCACACATCACGCTGGTAAAGGCCAAACGACGCCTCGCTTCGTGTAAGGAGCGTAAGCATTGGGCGACTGAACAATGGAAAAACGTTGTGTGGAGTGACGAATCACGGTACACAATATTGCGAACCGATAGCAAGGTGTTAATATGGCGAATGCCCGATGAACGTCATTTAACAGCGTGTGTAGTGCCAAAAGTAAAATTCGGAAGCGGCGGTGTTATGGTGTGGTCCTGTTTTTAATGGAGGGGGCTTGCACCCCTTGTTGTTTTGCGTATCACAGCACAGGTCTACATTGATGTTTCAAGCACCTTCTTGCATCCTACTGTTGAATAGCAATTCGGGGATAGCGATTGCATCTTCCAACACGATCGAGCACCTGTTCATAATGCACGGCCTGTGGCGGAGTGGTTACACGACAATAACATCCCTCTAATGGACTGTCCTGCACAGAGTGCTGACCTGAATGCTGAAGAACACCTTTGGGATGTTCTGGAACGCCAACTTCGTGTCAGGCCTCACAGACCGACATCGATACTTCTCCTCAGTGCAGCAATCCGTGAAGAATGGGCTGCCTTTCCCCAAGAAACCTTCCAGCAGCTGATTCAACGTAATCCTGCGAGAGTGGCGGCCGTTATCAAGGCTAAGGATGGGCGAACACCATATTGAATTCCAGCATTAACGATGGAGGGGGCCATGTACTTGTAAGACATTTTCAGCCAGGTGTCCGGATACTTTTGATCTCAAAGTGTGCGTAGGGATTTCTCTTCCGCATGTCCTCTGAAGTATTTCAAACAAGTTACGTTGTTTTTTATGCGGCTTCTCTCAAGTAGCGAAAGTTCAATTAGAGCCACTCCGCATTTCTCGCCGTTTGGCAAAAATGTGTGCAACTTGCCAATCCACGCATATAACGCACTGCAGCGTCGTTTATTCACCGGAGCAGAAATGTGCGAGCTCCCGCGGGACAGCGTAACCGTACGTGTGACATCATAACGCGCCGGCGCTGCCTCCCTCGGGCAGAGCGTGCGCTGTCGGCAGGCCGAGATAACAGGGGGCGGTGGGGATTAGCGGGCCACCAGCCGTGGTGCTGTGGTGCTGCGGTGCTGGCGGTGGTGTGGTCTGGTGGTGGCGGCGGCGGGGAGGCGGTGCTACATAATGCATACGCGCCGCAGGGCTGCCGCAGCACGGATTCTACGCCGGCGCCTGTCTCCCCTATGTGTCTAATACCTACCTATACGCAAACGACGTAGTTCAAACAGTACTCACTCTGGCGTTACTTCAGAAAAATATCACCTCCGCGACACCTTAGTTCATGTTGCTAAACGGCTAAAAAAAAATAGTCACGCAGTCCGTGTTTGTAGGTTGCCTCTCTACCAGCATCCAGGAGCACCAAAACTTCATTTTCAGTATTTCATATACCCACTAACCGAATTTAAAAATTTAATATTTTGTCGTTACCTATTCATTAAGAGGTACTATCTTACTTTAAAGGATTAACGCAAAAAGTCAATTATTAACGACAGAAACCGCGTATGTGTCATCAGGCAGATTGAATCACAGCACGCACGGAATATAGGACTATTGAAGCAGTATTTGAACGCTACTGGCCATTAAAATTGCTACACCACGAAGGTGACGTGCTACAGACGCCAACTTTTAACCGACAGGAAGCAGATGCTGTGATATGCAAATGATTATCATTTCAGAGCAATCACACAAGATTGGCGCCTGTGGCGACACCTACAACGTGCTTACATGAGGAAAGTTTCCAACCGATTTCTCAGACACAAACAGAAGTTGACCGGCGTTGCCTCGTGAAACGTTGTTGTGATGCCTCGTGTAAGGAGGAGAAATGCGTATCATCACGTTTCCGACTTTGATAAAGGTCGGATTGTAGCCTATCGTGATTGCAGTTTATCGTATCGCGACATTGCTGCTCGCGTTGGTCGAGATCCAATGACTGTTAGCAGAATATGGAATCGGTGGGTCCAGGAGGGTAATACGGAACGCCCTCGTATCATTAGCAGTCCAGATGACAGACATACCATCTGCACGAACATTCCGACGACGTTTGCAGCAGCATGGACTATCAGCTCGGAGACCATGGCTGCGGTTACCCTCGACGCTGCATCAAAGACAGGAGCTCCTGCGATGGTGTACTCAACGACGAACCTGGGTGCACGAATGGCAAAACGTCATTTTTTCGGATGAATGCAGGTTCTGTTTACAGCATCATGATGGTGGCATCCGTGTTTGGCGACATCGCGGTGAACGCACATTGGTAGCGTGTATTCATCTTCGCCATACTGGCGTATCACCCGGCGTGATGGTATGGGGTGCCATTGGTTACACGTTCCGGTCACCACTTGTAGCTACGTCATCGGTCCCATGTCTGCCACAGTAGCTCAGTGAACAGCGCGACGGCTTGTCATACCGGGGGGCTCGGGTTCGATTCCCGGCTGGATTGGAGATTTTCGCCGCTCTGGAAGTGGGTGTTTGTGTGGTCTTCATTATGATCATTTCATCCTCATCGACGCGCAAATCGCCGAAATGGCGTTACGTCAAAAGACTTGCATCACGTGATCATGTCTACCCGCCGTGAGGGTCTCACTACACGGCGTTATATTTCATTTCATCGGTCCCATTGGATTAGAGAAGGATGCGAAAGGAAGCCGGCCGTGTCCTGTCACCGGAACTATTCCGGTGAGGTGATTTAGGGAAATCACGGAAAACCTAAATCAGGATGGCCGGATGCGGGTTTGATCGGTCGTCCTCGCGAATTCGAGTACAGTGTGCTAACCAGCGCGTCATTTCGTTCGGTCCGACAGTGGGATACAAGCGTTTACAGCTATAGAGATTACTTTTGAAATAATAAACGCCGGCCGAGGTGGCCGAGCGGCTCTAGGTGCTACAGATTGGAACCGCACGACTGCTACGGTCGCAGGTTCGAATCCTGCCTCGGGCATGGATGTGTGTGATGTCCTTAGGTTAGTTAGGTTTAAGTAGTTCTAAGTTCTAGGGGACTGATGACCTCAGAAGTTAAGTCTCATAGTGCTCAGACAAAAAATAAATAAATAAATAAATAAGTAAAATAAATTAAAATAAACAGTTTGCGTACTTTTTTCTCTCTATCTCCTTTCTATTTGACTGTCTCGTATAATAACTTCAGCATCAGACATGATCTTTCTAACTTGTTACTTCTTTGCTACTAACTCTATTCACTAATGTTGCAGAGAATATCCACATAAGCCACTTAATGTACCTACATGATTATGTCAGTGTATGTCATTAGCACTGAAGAGCGTGGAAAACTAGCATTTCTTAATAGGGACTTCAAATTACCTGGACTATATTGATCCAGTGTTTGAGAGTGAGACCATTAGTGATTTATAACAATGGCTCTGAGCACTATGGGACTTAACATCTGAGGTCATCAGTTCCCTAGAACTTGGAACTACTAAAACCTAACAAACATAAGGACATCACACACATCCAAGCCCGAGGCAGGATTCGAACCTGCGACCGTAGCGGTCACGCGGTCCGCTCGGCCACACCGGCCGGCAGTGATTTATGAAAACATAATTTCGATTACAATAAAATGAATACCCCTAGCTGCATGCAGTCGTTGATGTAAGTCAACGGGGACAGTTGAAAATGTGTGCCCCGACCGGGACTCGAACCCGGGATCTCCTGTTTACATGCCAGAAGCTCTATCCATCTGAGCCACCGAGGACACAGAACATAGTATGACTGGAGGTACTTGCGCCTGGCACGCCTCCCGTGAGACCCACATTCCTAACTTATTATCGCGCAGTCTATTCATAGTGCCCCTATTCATTACTCGCGACTTATTGACGATTCCCGTAAGAGTTCGTGCACTGTTTGTGCATCCTCACAGAAGAAGATGGTCAAATGGCTGGTGGGCCTTAACTATATATAAATACGAAGATAGTATCTGTTCTTTCGGACCGCATCGTCTGCGCTAAGTCTGAGGTTAGTTCATTAACGTACGAATAAAAAGAAATGGCCAACCACGCTTTCCTGGGGCACACCCGCAGCTACACCTACATCTGTCGATGATTATCCATCCAAGATGCATGTTTCATCCTTCCTACCAAGGAAATTTCAAACCAGTCACAAATTCCGCTCAATAATTCATACGGTCGAACTTTCGATAACACTGAGAAAATTTTCGTAATTCATGAGATACTACATCTTCTTGAGCGCCTTGATCCATGGCTTTCACGATGCCACGAGAAAAAAAGCGTAAGTTAGGTTGCTTCTCTATTCTGTTACACTTCTTGTTACTGCAAGTCTTCGAAAGTAATAAACAAGTTGACATAATATTGTTTTCATTCGATAATGTCATATGGAATTGTATTCTGGAGTAACTGACGTGTAAGCAGAAACGTCTTAATTGCACAAAAGCGTGCAATTAGAATAGTTTTTGTTGCTCACCTCTACCATCTAGTCGACAACTGCTTAAAGAGTTAGGGAATTTTAATACTACACTACAGTACGTACTGTCTCTCATGATCTCATGAAATTTATTGGTAATACCTCATTAAAATGCAAGTGGAATAAGGACATGCATGATTACAACTCTAGAAGGGGAAAATGATCTTCAGTACTTTGCATTAAATTTGAGTAGCTCAGAAAGGTGTGTTATATTACTGCGAACTTACTCTATGATTATTTATACAATGATATGAAAGGCTTGGCAGATAGCAAAGCTAAATATTTGAGCAGGTTGAACAAATTTCTTGTACATAAGGCTTCCCATTGCACAAAGTAACTATTATTTCGAAACTTGTAAGTTATTTAATGCAGAACTATTACGTATGCATCGGTGTTAGTAAATTAAAGTTTTCTGTTAAGTGAATTCACATGTAACGTCTAACAGATAGCTTTTTATATTTCGGTGGACTCTTTTTCTACCCTACGCTAGCCCTTCATTCCATTCTCGTCGAAGGAGGCATTAGAGAACATTATGGCAGTGCATGCATGGAGAGCGTAAGCAGCTGAACAGTCTGTTTTTTTCAGAATAAGATGAGCTTCTTAGTAGTGAGCCGGCCTGTGTGGCCGAGCGGTTCTAGGCGCTTCAATCTGGAACCGCGCTACCGCTACAGGCGCAGGTTCGAATCCTGCCTCGGGCATGGATGTGTGTGATGTCCTTAGGTTAGTTAGGTTTAAGTAGTTCTAAGTTCTAGGGGACTGATGACCTCAGAAGACAAGTCCCATAGTGCTCGGAGCCATTTGAACCATTTTTTCTTAGTAGTCTGAAGGCGCAAAATGAAAGTTTGTGTGGACAACTTTTAGGAAATCTGTAAAGGGCAAACTTAAAAATACCTCTGTTATTATTTTCAGATGTTCTTCCTCAGTTGCTATGTCAAAGACGTTCATCACGTAGATGGAAACAAATGTTATACGTATTTCGAAAGTCTAAGTTTATTTAGACAAGAAGTATTAATAATAACGCCTTCAGCCAAAAGTGTTTCATGTTTTATTGACTCACATGATAAAATTCAATAATTGCAGATTGAAAAATGGCTGGAGTACAGAGAGTGCTGCTTTAATACTTGAGTTGGTTACAAAATGTTGGCATTATTGTTATATCTTGCCTTGGATCAAAATAGATGTTTTTATTGAAGTAAAAAGTTTATCCTAAATGAGTGTTATTGTCATAACTAGGAGATTATTGTGAACAAATGCTTTTATCTCAGAAAGGACTTACAATCATGCAAAAGAAATCTTTTAGCCATCACGGAAGTGGAACAATGCGATCGTGATTTAGAAAAAAGATTTTCAGAAGTGACAGTACCCAGTTGAGACTAGTGGCACGTATGGGTAGCATAAATGTCATGTCGATGTCTATGTTTTGTTTGCAGATGAAGTATTTGTCCTTTTAATACTAACGTTTGTGTAAGACTTTATACTCAAATTCGTTCATGAAAAAATAATTTCCTTATTTCGTCTTGAACTCAAAGTAATCCCTTCTCTGTGCAAGAAAAATTTAAAAATACATGAGCAACCAATGCCCTCCGGTAGCGAAGATACCGATACATTTTTAAAGCCTTAGCTACAGACATCGTTAAATAGTATTCAGTTGAAAGGAACACCTCAATACTGACAGGAGATATCATAAATCTCCTGACAAAATAAGTATAACCCAAAAATTTTGTTATGTTACACGACACTGATAATGCCTACTATGAATAATTGGAACATATTTGGTTAAAAACAAAGAAACATTCAACGTAGCTTAATCAATATTTTGCAGTTGTGGACGTGACTGAATTCGGTTCTAAAGAAGTATGAATAATAGTCCTTCAGTCATAATTTTTGGTGCGTTTTTTAATCACATACTGTAGGTATCGAGACAAATGAATGGATAATTACCCATGCCAGTAACATCGGAACATCTCCAGTTATTGCAGCCAACTCGTGTAAATAGTAAATGTTTCCAAATATGACAAACCGATTCGTTTTTTATTGTCATAGAACTCAAGCGTTATCAAGAGCGACACACAAGAAACGAATATTTGTGCAAAGTTAAGCCTATGCTTCTGTCTCAGCTCAAACCGAAAATTGTGCTTTGCATGACGACCAGTAAAAGAAAAACTGCATCTTCACAGCACGATATGATGAACGAAGAGTTCGACCTAGAGCCAAGGAACTTTCCGACGCATTCTCCTCACACATTTCGTTCTTCAAATAAAAAAACAGCTAATACTCAATGCAATAGTGTTAAACACAGAAAAAATTAAGTTCTACATGCTGAACTACCAAGACAGAGTGCGTTGTAAAGAACTAAGCGAAGCTGCGGGAATCTGAGTGGCGGGTTCAGGCTCCAAATGCTTAGAAGAAAGGACACGCATTGAAGGAAGCAGATGGTAAACTGAAATTTTCATCACAGTCACTGAGACTGAGGAGTACCCTATTCGCCGGCGGCTCTGGTATTCGGCGCGAGCGGCAAGTGTTTTGGGGGATGGCCGTCCGCCCACGCACTCGCAGCTCACTGTGCGTGTCGTAAAGTCCGGCTGCAGAGTGCCGGCGACGGCAGCGCCTCTGGCGGCCGTAAACAAAACGGCTGTTGGCGCCAGCGGCACTTCCCCAGGGGATCCACCGCCTTCAGGGACAGAGAGGATGCTGGACCCTCCAGGGAGCTCTCAAACCGGCCTCTCATAGCAGCACCAATGCGCATTCCTGGTATCTGTGTCCGCCTCGAGGTAGTAATACACAGCCACCCGTTAATATTTCACATCAAGGAACAAGGAGGAGCCATGCGATGGACCGCAAGCAACAGGGGTACTAAGAGCGGGGTAAAGCAATGACGTAGTGGAATATGAGCACAACTGGCGGGAGATTAGGGCTTTAAGTTGAGTCTGCGGCGAGGTCATTAGAGGCGGAACAGAAGGTCGCTTTGTGGAAGGGTGGGAATGGAAACAGGCTACGCCCACTCAAAGGAATCGTTGAGGCTTCGCCTTGAGAGTAGTGAGGGCGGGAAACGTTTCTTTTTTATGTTTTTGGTTTTTTCGACTTGTAATTTACTTACTAAAACCATGTATAAATCACTCATAAAGTCACAAGGGAAGTATTTTTTTTTAATTATCGTCTTCATCTACACTACTGGCCATTAAAATTGCTACACCAAGAAGAAATCAGATGACAAACGGGTATTCCTTGGAAGAATATATTATACTAGAACTGACATGTGATTACATTTTCACACAATTTGGGTGCATAGATCCTGAGAAATCAGTACCCAGAACAACCACCACTGGCAGTAATAGCGGCCTTGATACGCCTGGGCGTTGAGTCAAACAGAGCTTGTATGGCGTGTACAGGTACAGCTGCCCATGCAGCTTCAACACGATACCACAGTTCATCAAGAGTAGTGACTGGCGTATTGTGACGAGCCAGTTGCTTGGCCACCATTGACCTCACATTTTCAATTGGTGAGAGATCTGGAGAATGTGCTGGCCAGGGCAGCAGTCGAACATTTTCTGTATCCAGAAATGCCCGTACAGGACCTGCAACATGCGGTTATGCATCATCCTGCTGAAATGTAGGGTTTCGCAGGGATCGAATGAAGGGTAGAGCCACGGGTCGTAACCTGTCTGAAATGTAACGTCCACTGTTCAAAGTACCGTCAATGCGAACAAAAGGTGACCGAAACGTGTAACCAATGGCACCCCATACCATCACGCCGGGTCATACGCCAGTTTGGCGATGACGAATACACGCTTTCAATGTGCGTTCACCGCGATGTCGCCAAACACGGTTGCGACCATCATGATGGTGTAAACAGAACCTGGATTCATCCGAAAAAATGATGTTTCGCCATTCGTGCACCCAGTTTCGTGGTTGAGTACTCCATCGCAGGCGCTCCTGTCTGTGATACAGTGTCAAGGGTAACCGCAGCCATGGTCTCCGAGCTGATACTCCATGCTGCTGCAAACGTCGTCGCACTATTCGTGCAGATGGTGGTTGTCTTGCAAACGTCCCCATCTGTTGACTCAGGGATCGAGACGTGGCTGCACGATCCGTTACAGCCATGCGGGTAAGATGCCAGTCATCTCGACTACTAGTGATACAAGGCCGTTGGGATCCAGGGCAGCGTTCCGTATTATCCTCCTGAACCCAACGATTCCTTATTCTGCTAACACTCATTGGATCTCGACCAACTCTAGCAGCTATGTCGCGATACGATTAACCGCAATCGCGATAGGCTACAATCCGACCTTTATCAAAGTCGGAAACGTGATGGTACGCATTTCTCCTCCTTACACGAGGCATCACAACAACGTTTCACCAGGCAACGCCGGTCAACTGCTATTTGTTTATGAGAAATCGGTTGGAAACTTTCCACATGTCAGCACGTTGTAGGTGTCGTCACCGGCGCCAACCTTGTGTGAATGTTCATTTGCATATGACATCATCAACTTCCTGTCGGTTAAATTTCGCGTCTGTAGTACGTCATCGTCGTGGTGTAGCAATTTTAATGGCCTGTAGTGTATTTTTAATACTTAATATTTTCTTTTTTTAACTCTCCGCCTATGATTTTTAATTTAAGATAGGAATCAGCCCCAAATTTTGCTTGTATTTCTCATAATTCTTTTTTTTTTCGTTTGTCCGAAGAGCGGAAAACTGTACTGCTGTCAGCCCACTCTCGCCCATATGGGGCGAGGGGAACTGAATAACTAAAGAAAAAAAATACATGACAATATATGCATTTTTACCGCTACTCCTATGTTTGTGAATACTTTGACATGATCGACCCGAATAATAGACTGCGTGTTGTTACGCTCGACTCATTTTGCAGTTCTGAAATCACTCCATAATCACAAAACTTTTGACCAAACCTGCAAGTAGGATATAACCGATGCCCCGTTTGCATTTCGTTTAATATGCGCAGACGCTACTTCGAGTGACTCGTAGGGCGGCATTATTTTTGTGACCGAATATTATGCCACGATGTTTGGCTCCCGGAGATGCGCTGTCGGCGCAGTGAGTAGTTTATCGATCTCAGGCGGAGATATACAGAGGTGTACTACCGCAAGGGGTAACGGAAGGTATACGACTATTCTCCCCTTGCTTTTTCCGGGAAGGAAAGCAGACGGGACGCCTGTGCACCAGTGTCGGCGCGGGTCACGCCACAGCCTGGGGGCAGGCGGCTGCAACAGCACGCCGCCTCTGGTAATCAGCCGTGGGCGTGTATTTGCGCTCGAGATCAAAGGATGAAGATAATTAGGCCGCCGGCGACGCGTTGGGGAAACAATCAAGCACCGGCACGGATATGCGACGTCGCAGTCAGCATGTGCGCGCACAGAAACACCCATGCAAGGAAAGAGGAAGAGAGAAGAGAGGGAGGGGGATACGGGAGGGAGGGAGAAGAGAAGAGAGAGAGAGAGAGAGAGAGAGAGAGTAGGAGGGTCATAAATAGAGGAGAGTAGGAGGGATAGAAAGAGAGGATAGAGAGGGATGAGGGAGTAGAGAGAGAGCGAGAAAAAAAAGAGAGAAAGTATGGGAGGGACAGAAAGAGAAGAGAGAGAGAAAGAGAGAGAATAGAGAGCCGGCCGTTGTGGCCGAGTGGATCTAGGGGCTTCAGTCTGGAACCGCACGACCGCTACGGTCGCAGGTTCGAATCCTGCCTCGGGCATGGATGTGTGTGATGTCCTTAGGTTGGTTAGGTTTAAGTAGTTCTAAGTTCTAGGGGACTGATTACCTAAGATGTTAAGTCCCATAGCGCTCAGAGCCATTTGAACCATTTGAGAATAGAGAGAGAGAGAGAGAGAGAGAGAGAGAGAGAGACGAGAGAGAGAGAGAGAAAATGGACCATGTCTCGGAGGAAAATGCTTGCGAGATGCAGTGCCTGTGACAGCGACTTCTCGAAATCGACGGCTTTCATTGATCTTTTGCAGTACACGAGCAGCTACAGACCGATGGGGTGTGGAGCGAGGTATATCACGACCAACACCAGCAGGGTTTTTCTAGAAACTTTCGTATTTTTACGTACATCAATTTCCAAATGTCACAGATAATTTTCGGACAATAAATTTGCATGGAAACCGAATTGTCTCGAAAATGGAAAAGAATTCCAGAAATTGCAAGCTGTGTTCGGCGCAGAAGTCATTTCCATTGATTGAACGAATGTCTAATGATGGGTCCGCAGCTCGCTTCCCACGCCCGGGTTCCCGGGTTCGATTCCCGGCGGGGTCAGGGATTTTCTCTGCCTCGTGATGACTGGGTGTTGTGTGATATCCTTAGGTTAGTTAGGTTTAAGTAGTTCTAAGTTCTAGGGGACTGATGACCATAGATGTTAAGTCCCATAGTGCTCAGAGCCACTTGAACCATTTTGTCTAGTGATGGACTTTCGGCCTGAACGGCAACCTTTCAGTTATGTAAAACATTTTTTAATGACGAAAGTAGAGTTTGTGGCATCGGCGATTCAAAAGCAGACTTAAGTCCCAGAAAACTGAAAATGTAACCTGTAGTTTGTATGTTTTCTTCAGTTTATCACCATATCACTTTGAGCGCAACATTCGCTCTGTACTCCCGTTTTATACCAAGGGACTTGGGCTACTTACTTACTGTTGCCTTCTAAAGCCATAAGCGGTTACTGATGTCCCTTAAACTATTCATAAATGGCGCAAGCCCATGTTGCCAGAAGTTAATTTTAGATTAGACTTGACCATGGCCTTCAAGAGTATCAATTAAAACTACAAATCACCGTACAGTAACACTATTCTTTGCACTACAGATTTCAGAGGGTTTACGTCCATCAGCAGATGCATATACGAAAATTAGCTGGTCTGCCCATCATCAGAATGTGATGTTAGCACGCCTTCAGGCAAGACGCTATATATATTCCTGAATCTATGTTCGTTTACGCAGGAAATAGCAAGCCTTTCTCATTCATATGCTGCCTTGTGATTACAAGCCAGTGCACTGAATCGGCACCTGCGTTCCTCGATCTGCTATGATATTCGTATTCGTATTATAAAATAATAATCATTCAATGCAGTCTTACTTCCGGTTTTCTTTAGTGTTCATCTTTGAGGTTGGTTTGCAGCAGTACGCCATTCCACTCTTCTGTCTGCCTTCGTCTTCATTTCCGCGTAAGTATCACACAATATATCATTCATAACCTGCTTTATCATTCGGAAGGACGACGGTTCTAATTCGCGTCCAGCCTTTCAGAGTTAGGTTTTCCATGATTTCCCTAAATATCTCCAGGCAAATGCCAGGATGGTTTCTTTGAAATAGGCACGGCTGATTTCATTCCCCATACTCCCCTAATCCGAACTTGCTGTACGCCTGTAAAGACCTTGTTGTCGACAAGACATAAAACACTAATCTTTTCCCCCCTCATAATCCGCTGTGTGTATGACATCGTCCCCGGCGATTCCTTTCCTCAGTAGCTCATTCTGTTATTGTTCCGATGAGGTTATTCTGTTTTAAAATGTGCCCTCCGAAATTGTTTCTTCTTGTTTGGATGTTCATCCAAAGAAATCTGGTTTCCTGTTTTCTCGTCAGCACCTCTTCATTGGTATCTCACTCTATCCAGTAGATCTCCAACATTCTTAAGTAGCATCATATCTTCAAGCTTCTCGTCGCATTCTCTCTTGTTTTCCTTTTGTATCAGTTTCTCAACTGTTGGCCACGTGGTTTGAGGCGTCATCATGTCACGCACTGCGCAACCCCTACCGCCGGAGGTTCGAGTCCTCCCTCGGGTGTGTGTGTTATTCTTAGCATCAGTTAGTTTAAGTAGTGTATAAGTCTAGGGGCCGATGGCCTAAGCAGTTTGGTCCCTTAGGAATTCACACACTTTTGAACATTTCGCAACTGTATAGCGCCGGACTCCAAATACTTTCATGACCAGTTTCCTTATTTCCAGACCGATGTTCTTGCTGGTCAGTATATTCTTTCTCAAATTAAAAATGCAGCTTAGGTCTACTGCGTTCAGCTCAAAATTTATTTCCGCCTTCTCTATCCTTATGATCCTGCATCTCAGGTAAGTAAATTTCTCTATCACTTTTAACTCCTCTGTTACAATTCTCATTCTTAGATGTTCATATTATTCTTCAGTACTCCCCATCATCATTTTAGTTATCTGTTTATTCTCATACAAAACCGTTTGTATTGTACTGAGAACCTTCTCTAGGGCTTCTGTCGTCTCTGTGACCACAGCAATATGATTTGCATATTGCAGCGTGACTGTCTTCTCTCCGTTAATGTTATGTACGCACCTCAGTTGTTTCAGGAAGTTGGTCTACGTGTTTCTGATTATTAACTTTGAATAAAAGAGGGGAGAGAGAACTCATCCTTCTCTAGTCCCGTTTATAATTTTTGCTTATGAAAATTCGTTCTTGTAGAAGCCGAGTGTAACCCGCATATTTTTGTATTTTGGACCTGCCTTTTTCAGCACTTGGAGAATCTCTACATCTACATCTACTTGATACTCCGCAAGCCACCCAACGGTGTGTGGCGGAGGGCACTTTACGTGCCACTGTCATTACCTCCCTTTCCTGTTCCAGTCGCGTATGGTTCGCGGGAAGAACGACTGTCTGAAAGCCTCCGTGCGCGCTCTAATCTCTCTAATTTTACATTCGTGATCTCCTCGGGAAGTATAAGTAGGGGGAAGCAATATATTCGATACCTCATCCAGAAACGCACCCTCTCGAAACCTGGCGAGCAAGCTACACCGCGATGCAGAGCGCCTCTCTTGCAGAGTCTGCCACTTGAGTTTATTAAACATCTCCGTAACGCTATCACGGTTACCAAATAACCCAGTGACGAAACGCGCCGCTCTTCTTTGGATCTTCTCTATCTCCTCCGTCAACCCGACCTGGTACGGATCCCACACTGATGAGCAATACTCAAGTATAGGTCGAACGAGTGTTTTGTAAGCCACCTCCTTTGTTGATGGACTACATTTTCTAAGCACTCTCCCAATGAATCTCAACCTGGTACCCGCCTTACCAACAATTAGTTTTATATGATCATTCCACTTCAAATCGTTCCGTACGCATACTCCCAGATATTTTACAGAAGTAACTGCTACCAGTGTTTGTTCCGCTATCATATAATCATACAATAAAGGATCCTTCTTTCTATGTATTCGCAATACATTACATTTGTCTATGTTAAGGGTCAGTTGCCACTCCCTGCACCAAGTGCCTATCCGCTGCAGATCTTCCTGTATTTCGCTACAATTTTCTAATGCAGCAACTTCTCTGTATACTACAGCATCATCCGCGAAAAGCCGCATGGAACTTCCGACACTATCTACTAAGTCATTTATGTATATTGTGAAAAGCAATGGTCCCATAACACTCCCCTGTGGCACGCCAGAGGTTACTTTAACGTCTGTAGACGTCTCTCCATTGATAACAACATGCTGTGTTCTGTTTGCTAAAAACTCTTCAATCCAGCCACACAGCTGGTCTGATATTCCGTAGGCTCTTACTTTGTTTATCAGGCGACAGTGCGGAACTGTATCGAACGCCTTCCGGAAGTCAAGGAAAATAGCATCTACCTGGGAGCCTGTATCTAATATTTTCTGGGTCTCATGAACAAATAAGGCGAGTTGGGTCTCACACGATCGCTGTTTCCGGAATCCATGTTGATTCCTACATAGTAGATTCTGGGTTTCCAGAAATGACATGATACGCGAGCAAAAAACATGTTCTAAAATTCTACAAGAGATCGACGTAAGAGATATAGGTCTATAGTTTTGCGCATCTGCTCGACGACCCTTCTTGAAGACTGGGACTATCTGTGCTCTTTTCCAATCATTTGGAACCCTCCGTTCCTCTAGAGACTTGCGGTACACGGCTGTTAGAAGGGGGGCTAGTTCTTTCGCATACTCTGTGTAGAATCGAATTGGTATCCCGTCAGGTCCAGTGGACTTTCCTCTATTGAGTGATTCCAGTTGCTTTTCTATTCCTTGGACACTTATTTCGATGTCAGCCATTTTTTCGTTTGTGCGAGGATTTAGAGAAGGAACTGCAGTGCGGTCTTCCTCTGTGAAACAGCTTTGGAAAAAGGTGTTTAGTATTTCAGCTTTACGCGAGTCATCCTCTGTTTCAATGCCATCATCATCCCGTAGTGTCTGGATATGCTGTTTCGAGCCACTTACTGATTTAACGTAAGACCAGAACTTCCTAGGATTTTCTGTCAAGTCGGTACATAGAATTTTACTTTCGAATTCAATGAACGCTTCACGCATAGCCCTCCTTACACTAACTTTGACATCGTTTAGCTTCTGTTTGTCTGAGAGGTTTTGGCTGCGTTTAAACTTGGAGTGGAGCTCTCTTTGCTTTCGCAGTAGTTTCCTAACTTTGTTGTTGTACCACGGTGGGTTTTTCCCGTCCCTCACAGTTTTACTCGGCACGTACCTGTCTAAAACGCATTTTACGATTGCCTTGAACTTTTTCCATAAACACTCAACATTGTCAGTGTCGGAACAGAAATTTTCGTTTTGATCTGTTAGGTAGTCTGAAATCTGCCTTCTATTACTCTTGCTAAACAGATAAACCTTCCTCCCTTTTTTTATATTCCTATTAACTTCCATATTCAGGGATGCTGCAACGGCCTTATGATCACTGATTCCCTGCTCTGTACATACAGATTCGAAAAGTTCGGGTCTGTTTGTTATCAGTAGGTCCAATATGTTATCTCCACGAGTCGGTTCTCTGTTTAATTGCTCGAGGTAATTTTCGGATAGTGCACTCAGTATAATGTCACTCGATGCTCTGTCCCTACCACCCGTCCTAAACATCTGAGTGTCCCAGTCTATATCTGGTAAATTGAAATCTCCACCTAAGACTATAACATGCTGAGAAAATTTATGTGAAATGTATTCCAAATTTTCTCTCAGTTGTTCTGCCACTAATGCTGCTGAGTCGGGAGGTCGGTAAAAGGAGCCAATTATTAACCTAGTTCGGTTGTTTAGTGTAACCTCCACCCATAATAATTCACAGGAACTATCCACTTCTACTTCACTACAGGATAAACTACTACTAACAGCGATGAACACTCCACCACTGGTTGCATGCAATCTATCCTTTCTAAACACCGTCTGTACCTTTGTAAAAATTTCGGCAGAATTTATCTCTGGCTTAAGCCAGCTTTCTGTACCTATAACGATTTCAGCTTCGGTGCTTTCTATCAGCGCTTGAAGTTCCGGTACTTTACCAACGCAGCTTCGACAGTTGACAATTAGAATACCGATTGCTGCTTGTTCCCCGCATGTCCTGACTTTGCCCCGCACCCGTTGAGGCTGTTGCCCTTTCTGTACTTGCCCAAGGCCATCTAACCTAAAAAACCGCCCAGCCCACGCCACACAACCCCTGCTACCCGTGTAGCCGCTTGTTGCGTGTAGTGGACTCCTGACCTATCCAGCGGAACCCGAAACCCCACCCATCTCTTGCCGCATACATACATATTATAAAGTAAATGTGTGTATTTGTGTATTTTACACGTCTGCTCTAACCCTATAGACCGATTTCAACCAAACTAGGTACGTGTATCCCTCACTGACAGGCAACAATAACTGTGGTGGTAAGAACTACCTATCTATCACAGTTCAGGAGATGTACTGGCATAAACAATGAGATATGTGATAAAATGCCTGATATGCATGGAATTTTAATACATTTATTCTTTACTAAGACACACCTACGTGCTAGTCAACTTACAAAATCCCCGTCACCTGTCAGCGCTTTTGACAGCTTTCAACTGCGAAGAGCTAACGGCTGTACGCAAAAACATCCACTATGGAGCTATGAAACGGCATTGCCACATAGACGTCTACAAAATCGAGTTACAGTCACGCGAAACTGATGCAGCCAGTACACAGAAACTTTACTACGAAACCTCGACCCACCAAAACTATGCAATGGCAGAAGGCTGTACGATAGGTAGATGTAGGGCAAAGTACTTGAGGCCATTATCTTAACAGGAGAAAGATATTAGGTACATCCCAAAGATATCTCTTGCTCCGACAGATCGCCCATCTCACTTAAAGAGAATGCAGTTTCCAGTGAGATTTCCATTTTCCATTACAATTCACAACACCTTTCAGTTAAAGAGACTGCTGTTTTAGTTGGGATTGTCATTTGCCATTGCAATTAACAACCACTTTCCATTAAAAAGACTGCAGTTTCAAGTGGGACTTCCATTTGCCATTAAAATAACCATTCCTTTCAGTTAAAGAGAAAGGTAACGACCTTGCCACAGCGGTTACACAGGTTCCCGTGAGATCACCGAAGTTAAGCGCTGTCTGGCGTGGTCGGCACTTGGATGGGTGACCATCGAGGCCGCCATGCGCTGTTGCCATTTTTCGGGTTGCACTCAGCCTCGTGATGCCAATTGAGGAGCTACTCGACCGAATAGTAGCGGCTTCGGTCAAGAATACCATCATAACGACCGGGAGAGCGGTGTGCTGACGCCACTGAGAATGACACGGCGGTCGGATGGTCCCGGTAGGCCACTCGTGGCCTGAAGGCTGAGTGCTTTTTTTAGTTAAAGAGACTGCAGTTTCAAGTGGGATTTTCATTTCACATGACAATCAACAACTCACACGGGCAGTCTATGAAATACTGCACAGTGGATTTGACATCTCCATGGTTTTTTCATGGACAGCTTTATGTCGATTGCTCAAGGGTGGGCTCACCTCAGAATTAATTCATCGTAGCTCTTGAACACTTGACTCCAAGTATTGTTTACCATAAATTTCTGAGGTAAATAAACATTACAGAGAATTTGTATTTTGCATACTATATTCCGTTATTTGCCCACTGAACTTACACACTGAGGTGACAAAAGTCATGGAACACCTACGAATATCGTGTCGCTCATCCCCCTGCCCGGCGTTGTGTATCAACTAGACGTGGCATGGACTCAAAAAGTTGTTGGAAGTTCCCTGCAGAAATACTGAGCCATGCTGCTTCTATAGTTGTTCATAATCAAGAACGTGTTGCCAGTGCAGGATTGTGTGCACCAAGTGATATCACGATGACGGCCCGTAAGTGTTCGATCGGATTCATGTCAAGTGGTCTCAGTGGTCAGATCATTCGTCCGAATTGTCCAGAATGTTATTCCAACCAATCGCGAACAAGTGTCGCCCGGTAAAACGGCGCATTGTCATCCATAAAAATTCCATCATTGTTCGGTCTCCGAGCAGCCGCGCATAACCGTTCCCGGTCACTGGTCAGCTGTGGCAGACGGTCCAGTCCATTCCATTACACAGCCCACACAATAATAGAGCTACCACCAGCTTGGGTCCATGGTTTCGTGGGGTCTTTGCGCCACACTCTAAGCCTATCATCATCTCTTACCATCTGAAAGCGGGGTCATCTGACCAGTCAACGTTTCTTCTGTTGTCTAGGACTCAATCGATGTGGTCACGAGGCCATGAGAGGCGCTGCAGACGATATCGTGCTGTTAGCAAAGGCACTTTCGCCCGTCATCTGCTGCAATAGCCCATTAACCACGTATTTCGCTGCAGTGTTCTTAACGTCCCACTTTGATTTGTGCGGTTATTTCACGCAGTGTTGCTTGTCTCTTAGCACTGACAACGGAAATGGCGCTGCTCGCAGTCGTTAAGTGAAGGCCGCAGGCCACTGCGTTGCCCGTGGTGAGAATTAATGCCTGAAATTTGGTATTCTCAGCACACTCTTGACATTGTGGATCTCGAAATACTGAATTCCGATATGGGATGTCCAATGCGTTAAGCTACTACGATTCACCGTTCTACCTCCGTTACTTTCTGTCATGCTGCCTCAGCCACGTAAGTTCAACTGGTTCTAAGCACTATGGGACTTAACATCTGAAGTCATCAGTCCCCTAGACTTAGATCTACTTAGACCTAACTAACCTAAGGACATCACACACATCCATGCCCGAGGCAGGATTCGAATCTGCGACCGTAGCAGTCGGGCGGTTCCGGACTGAACCGCCTAGAACCGCTCGGCCACCGTGGCCGGCAGCCACGTAGGAAACCTTTTCACATGAACCACTTGAGTAAAAATGATAGCTGCGCTAATGCACTGCCCTTTTCTACCTCATGTACGCAATACTACCGGCATATGTAAATCTGCATATCGCTGGCCCTTGACACCTCACTGAATATTAATAGCTCAAGGGTGTGCTCACCATAGAATTTGTTCATCGTAGTTCCGGGACGTGTGACTAGAAATTTTATTTGTCATCACGTTCTGAATTAAATAAACATTACAGATAATTTGTGTTTTGAATACTGTGTTTCTTAATTTGGGCATGGTACTAACATACTGCGTGATCAAAAAGTCAGTATAAATTGGAAAAATGTATAAATCACGGAATAATGTAGATAGATAGGTACAAATTGACACACATGCTTGGAAGAACATGGGGTTTTATTAGAACCAAAAAAATAGCAAATTTCACACAATGTCCGACAGATGGCGCTTCATCTGATCACAATAGCAGTAATTAGCATAACAAAGTAAGACAAAGCAAAGATGATGTTCTTTACAGGAAATGCTCAATATGTCCAGCACCATTCCTCCACAATAGCTGTAGTCAAGGAATAACGTTGTGAACAGCACTGTAAAGCACGTCCGGAGTTATGGTGAGGCATTGGCGTCGGATGTTGTCTTTCAGCATCCCTAGAGATTGAAAGTGTTGTTACTAAAACTTCTCTATTTAAACTAGACTGGACTACATGTGACTGCTCTAGTCTTTAATAAAACTTGCATCTGACTGCGTATTTAACTGAACTGAACAAAAATATTGTTGGAAAATTAATACTCAAAATACAAATCTGACTGCATGAAAGTTTAGTGGTAAAAATAAATGAAAGTCACCAACCTGCATCTGACTGCGTCTGTGGACTTAGCTCGTGCACTCCTTCCCGTTTAGCCGATAATAAAACATATTTTCAACTCAGTCGTGGTGCAATGGCATAAAATTGTCATTCTAGATAACGTTACTCATTTTGGCCCTGTTTGTTACGTAATAAAAAGTTCTGTCCTGATCTGAATAATTTGCCAACTGTGCAATGGCATATAGATTATTTTACTCTGATAAATGAAACTATTAGCTTTACTCATGGGAGCTTTACTTTAATGTATCTTTTGGTTCAATGCAAGCACAGGATGCGGAGAACGACATAAGGTGTGAGATGAAACTCTAATTTTATCTAAAAAATATTTATTGTTCAAACTTCTAAGGCACATGTGAAAAACTAAAAAAAACTTCTATAGCATGGATTTACGAGAAAGTTTCACAAAGCGCTTATTGCATCAACAATGGGATTTCTATCTAGCTTTTAGACATTATTTAACCAAAGAAAACCCATTTTATTAATTATTCTTTCTAGTTTCCCCAGGTATGTGCCGAGTTTCGCTCAATATATAGCTTATTATGTGCGTAGCGCCAATTCTTACTTTGTTGCTGTCACGACCCGGCTGCCTCCTGCAGGCATCTAGCTCCGACTCGAAACACGTCTGCTGTCTCTGCGCATCTCCTCACCATCACTCAAACTTTTACCGCGTGCACCTAGCTCTGTTAGCTGTCAAAGATCTTACTACCCGAAGATGTACTACTCGTCCAACCTTGCGGTTGGGAACTGTCGACATTTTTCACTGGCTCTATCCTGATCGAATCTCAGCACATACCTTTCAAGATATCGGTCGATCACGATACACTTGCGACTTCAGGTAACCCCAAAGTCAATAACCGCACGGACTGAGGTCTAGGGACCTGGGAGGCCAAGCATGACGAAAGTGGCGGCTGAGCAGACGATTATCACCAAACGACGCGCGCAAGAGGTCTTTCACACGTCTAGCAATATGGGGTGTTTTTTTTTAATAAAACCCCATGTCATTCCAAGCATGTGTGTCAATTTTTACCTCTCTATCTACATTATTCCGTGGTTTATTAAGTTTTTTTAAATTTATAGTGACTTTTTGATCACCCGGTATTTGTACCTTAAGCATATTTCTTTGTACCACTGTTTCATGATTACAAAGGTGTTATCAGGAAAATATGGAATTGAATTTTTTTTCAGAATTACATTAAAAACAGAATAGATTTTTGTTTTCGTTTCTAACAGGAATTTGGTAATATGAATATCCTGGGCAATACCAGGTTTGTCAGATAGTAGTACTATAAAATGTGTTATATTTCTCATCGAAAGATAAAAGATAAAGTCTTTTAATTTCTTTGTAGGAAACCGTCAACACGCAGCATGTTCGCACCTGCCACAGCGCGAGTAGCTGGATCCACACGCCGAGGCCCGTCGGTGCGCTATTGGTGGGATGGCCACCTGCTAATGGAGGTCGCCAGACAGGACGTGCGCCCCACATTTTCGCAATATTGATCCCAATACGCGCCGCTGATATTAGGGAGGGATTTGCAATTCAACGACAGGACCGCGTCGCCAATTTGTGCGCCAGTTCCCAGGGCGACGCATCCCGGAGCCCTTAGATGCACGAGCCGAAACACAGCAGCGCCACCGCACCGTAATATCCCGTCGTGGGAGCAGAAAGTAGGAGCAGTAATGATTTGCGCGTTCGTAGGGCGCTGGTGGTACAGGAAACAAAAAGAAAATTCCGGGCTTGGCGTCGCGTCGACGACAACGTCATTAGAGCCGGAGCACAAACTAGGACTGGGGGAGGGAGGGGAAGGAACCCGACCGTGCGAGTCGAACGTAACAAACCTTAGCATTGACGTTAAGCGAGTAAGAAAAGTCACGGAAAACCGAAATGTAAATGATCAAATGTGTATTTTAAAAAGGAGCCCATTTGAGGCGTACTTTGTCAAAACCGGGCACCTTTTTTAAATTAGACGCAGTTCTGGGTATACAGAGTGTTACAAAAAGGTACGGCCAAACTTTCAGGAAACATTCCTCACACACAAAGAAAGAAAATATGTTATGTGGACATGTGTCCGGAAACGCTTACTTTCCGTGTTAGAGCTCATTTTATTACTTCTCTTCAAATCACATTAATCATGAAATGGAAACACACAGCAACAGAACGTACCAGCGTGTCTTCAAACACTTTGCTACAGGTAATGTTCAAAATGTCCTTCGTTAGCGAGGATACATGCATCCACCCTCCGTCGCATGGAATCCCTGATGCGCTGATGCAGCCCTGGAGAATGGCGTATTGTATCACAGCCGTCCACAATACGAGCACGAAGAGTCTCTACATTTGGTACCGGGGTTGCGTAGACAAGAGCTTTCAAATGCCCCCATAATTGAAAGTCAAGAGGGTTGAGGTCAGGAGAGCGTGGAGGCCATGGAATTGGTCCGCTTCTACCAATCCATCGCTCATCGAATATGTTGTTGAGAAGCGTACGAACACTTCGACTGAAATGTGCAGGAGCTCCATCGTGCATGAACCACATGTTGTGTCGTACTTGTAAAGGCACATGTTCTAGCAGCACAGGTAGAGTATCCCGTATGAAATCATGATAACGTGCTCCATTGAGCGTAGGTGGAAGAACAATCTAAAATGAGCTCTAACATGGAAATTAAGCGTTTCCGGACACATGTCCACATAACATCTTTTGTTTATTTGTGTGTGAGGAATGTTTCCTGAAAGTTTGGCCGTACCTTTTTGTAGCACCCTGTATAATACTACTCGAGTGCTGTCTGTAAGACATAGAGCAATAGACGGCCATCCATCGATTCTTGTTTTCTTATTGTAGCGGTTGGGTGTTGCGAAACACGAAGATTTACTTATTCTTCGTAAATTGTAACGTTAATAACTGTGCAGCTTTAGCGTCAGAATACACTGAAGCGCCAACGAAACTGGTATGGTCGTGAGTATTCAAATACAGAGATATGTAAACGGACAGAATACGGCCCTGGGGTTGGCAACGCCTGTATAAGACCTCCCATCACGATTGCTACACAGATAGAAACTGTAGTGCTCACGCGCAGCTCCGTTTCCCAAAAATCCCTTGTAGCGGCGCAGTGGTTAGCACACTGGACTCGCATTCGGGAGGACGACGGTTCAATCCCGTCTCCAGCCATCCTGATTTAGGTTTTCCGTGATTTCCCTAAATCGTTTCAGGCAAATGCTGGGATGGTTCCTTTCAAAGGGCACGGCCGATTTCCTTCCCCATCCTTCCCTAACCCGAGCTAGCGCTCCGTCTCTAATGGCCTCGTTGTCGACGGGACGTTAAACAACACTAACCTAACCTAACCTTGTAGCGGTCGAAAGCAGCGTGACGGCCCGCAGAAGTCAGCCCGTGTTTAGATCTTGCGCTGCCTGCACCCGTAACAAGGGATCTATCTGCACAAGTTAGGCGCGTGGCCACTCTAACTTGGCGAGCGTTTTTGTTTGGAGGACGAGGGGTCGCGTAGGCGGGCAGTGGGAAATGGCTGCAAAGAAAAGTGGGCGCGAGGCGGAAAGCCGTAGCCGGAGGTCCGTTTCCAGGTGACTGCCCTGGAACTGGTGAGCGCCGCCATCACACTTGCAGACACACGACTCGTATCTCTCTTCCTGTGCTTCAGCGGATCAGAAACAGAATTTGAAGGATTCCGTACCGTTTCCTTCTGCTTGGTGACTTAGCAACGACTAAAACTTTTGGGTTCTGTGGGCACCCGAAGAATCGCTCGCAAGACTAGAGGAAAGTAACAGTTTAAACCTT
This sequence comes from Schistocerca piceifrons, assembly GCF_021461385.2. Classification (NCBI taxonomy): domain Eukaryota; kingdom Metazoa; phylum Arthropoda; class Insecta; order Orthoptera; family Acrididae; genus Schistocerca; species Schistocerca piceifrons. The sequence continues at coordinate 950,308,982 of NC_060139.1, forward strand.
CCCTGGGTGCCTTGTCACTCAGAAATTAGTGGTAATGAACAAGACGATAGGCTTTCCAAGGCAGGTGCGACTACTCATTTTTTGGACCGGAACCTCTCTTTGCCACCACTAATGCGATAGTAAAATCTGAGCTAAGTAGCTAGATCAGGAGGTAGCACGTAGAATACTGGACTAAATTTGAAACCGAAGGCGTGGCAAGCTATTCACGACCGAATCAAGTTTTAAGGGTAGTTCTACAATCTTTGGTTTAAACAAGAGGCGGATTAAACGCATGGTCGATGTAATGAACTTGAGGAAACAATTGAACAATATGCGTATAGAGAAAGAAATCCACTAAGAGTAGACTGTATGGTGTGGAGGATAAAACAGCACCATATTTAATCTCCCAATGCTTTGCGTCACTAATTGTTGTAGAGATTGTGTCTGACAAAGACCCTCTACTATTCTTATAGGTTGCTAACTGGCTGTAATGAGATGGCAGTGAGATGAACTGCACATTAGACTCAGTTTTGGTGCGGGCAACAAGAGAGTGAGACAAATGTTGTTTTGTCTCCCTTGTTAGACCACATCATATCAAATCAACAGGCGCCCGAAATAAACACACACGTTTCCACGCTTTCCCCTTTATACAGTCTGTTACCTATTATACGTACAAACGAAAGGAAGGAGTGGAGCAAAATGGAACAAGCAAATGTATTTAATGAACGTACATCAGGAAACCAATGATTTTCCAGGTACTAAGTATTACGAGTAAGTACATGAACACATTGTAACAGATTATTTTGATGAAGTTCCTTTTGTGAATGGATGCATAAGAGAACTGTGTGTGGTAACGCAAGAGAGCACTTCTTTAAGGTATGAGAAAAATCTCATTGTAATACGCCCACAGTAGATAACTTGAAAATCACTTAAAACTGTATGTCATTTTTTTACATTTTTTCAAGTAAATGATTACATATTTTCCGTTCTGCCCTGTCCACAGGGCAGAATGGGTTAAGGAAGTTTTTTGTGAAATTTTTGCATAAACGTTGAAATTATTGGGAACTTTGCCCTGAAACAAAGACATAAAGTTGTTTAATGAAGAATTTGGACTAGGAAATGTGCAATATTAAAACATTATTAACAATAAGGAAATATTTTAATGTTATTTTGAAAAATTTAGTATTTTTTGAATGCTTATACAAAGTGACTGTTACAGTTCCTATCATTGTTACTTTATTGAATTCCATCGCTCGTGCACCACACTTTTTCAGGCATGCGAATACACAACGTAGGATGCCCAGTAATAAATCCCATACTTCAATCCTGCCCGGAAAGACAAGTTTCTTGGTCAAATCTTTCTCCTTGTTGATAAGCGAATGACATAACACAGAGATGTTTCACCATGCGACTAAATTGTCTGATCTCCATTGACTTCAATTATGTTACCACTTCGTCTTCTTCTTATTCTACAGCGAACACATTCCTTAAATTTCCCATTTTATTTCTGAACTCTACTGATGAGACTTTTTCCTAGCTTTTCGAACATATTTTTCCACCATTTATTTGCGTACGTTAACATTTCAAAAGAAACACAGCTGAAACATTCATTATATTGATTTAATATCCCACTGCTATCCATCAATGTTTCTAATGTAAGTTCACACCACGTGGAGCAGCAACGAAAAACGAAATATTTAGTTTAAAACCTACTTACGCGAAAAAATGAAGAGGGAGAATGGGATATTATCCCATTCTGACCCGTCCCGTTCCGCCCAGAAGCACGTTTCATGGAGCATAAGTGACCGATTTAAATCTATTATGTAACTAATGCATAGTGATCTTCATGCACTTTAATATCACATGTCATTTAAGAGCGACAATTAACGGCTTTCCCTTTGATGTAAATCACCAAAACTTGTGAAAATACAACTGAAAGGGACAAACTTTCACTAAGATGTCTCACTCAAAACCAAGCCAGAATAGCTGTAGCACCATCCCTTCGCATAGTTACGTATCATTACAATAGGTTGCAGCGTTCTCCAGTCTAGAAAACAGACCCATCTATCCCATTCTGCCCCGAGTTCCTCAATGTGGTACATGCTTGATAGGTCACCGATACACTTCCATGTGCCTATTAGTAGATACGTAACGTAGCACGAAGCTCCCACGGGTGTATTGGTAGTGGTTTGTGAATGACACGGCCTCACAGGTCTCCCCAACTTCAACCCGTCGGAGTTATTTGCATGGGGATATTTAAAAGATTTAGTGTGTTACATTCATGTTTGGTAATGTCGATGAACTCCGGAAACGCAAGCTGGATGACTGTCAATGCAAAAAGTCTATGGGAATTGATGAGGTGATGTGCTGAATCCTGTCTTCACATGAAAGGGGGACTTGGGCAACACTTGATGCAATATTTTTTTCCTCAAGTCCGTGCCTGCAGTGTGGATCCTTTGAGTTTGATCAGGTACTCACTCGTAACGTGTAGCATCGGGGAAACCAACGGTTCCAGAGCTATGTTTATTAGGATTATTTGCGTTTTTACTAGTCTTCTTCTCAACGCTTTTGTTTCTACCTACAAAAGCCAAAGGTCAATATAAATGATGCGGGAAACCCTCTTACTGTATGAATGTGAGTTTATTTTTCAAAACGAAAACGGCTTTCCGCTAACAGTCACTTTATACAATTTGTCTTCCCTCCTGAAACGCACGACGCATTTCGAGAATTTACTATCTTTCTCATGTATTTACCTTTACATATTTTACGTATTATCGTCTTACTGCGTGATATTCCCTAACTAGGTGTTGCATTTACGGTCTGTTTCATCCTTGATTTAATTGTAAACAAAACAAACGTAAGACTACAATTAAATAGTGGTAGTATTTATTTACCGTATTGTACAGTCTACGCAGTGCCTCGCTATGGCACACCATCGTCATACTAAGCATAATACGAGGTGCATTCAAGTTCTAAGGCCTCCGATTTTTTTTCTAATTAACTACTCACCCGAAATCGATGAAACTGGCGTTACTTGTCGACGTAATCGCCCTGAAGACGTGCCATTTTTCACAACGCTGACGCCATGATTCCATGGCAGCGGCGAAGACTTCTTTAGGAGTCTGTTTTGAGCACTGGAAAATCGCTGAGGCAATAGCAGCACGGCTGGTGAATGTGCGGCCACGGAGAGTGTCTTTCATTGTTGGAAAAATCAAAAGTCACTAGGAGCCAGGTCAGGTGAGTAGGGAGCATGAGGAATCACTTCAAAGTTGTTATCACGAAGAAACTGTTGCGTAACGTTAGCTCGATGTGCGGGTGCGTTGTCTTGGTGAAACAGCACACGCGCAGCCCTTCCCGGACGTGTTTGTTGCAGTGCAGGAAGGAATTTGTTCTTCAAAACATTTTCGTAGGATGCACCTGTTACCGTAGTGCCCTTCGGAGCGCAATGGGTAAGGATTACGCCCTCGCTGTCCCCGAACATGGACACCATAATTTTTTCAGCACTGGCGGTTACCCGAAATTTTTTTCGTGGTGGTAAATCTGTGTGCTTCCATTGAACTGACTGGCGCTTTGTTTCTGGATTGAAAAATGGCATCCACGACTCATCCATTGTCACAACCGACGAAAAGGAAGTCCCATTCATGCTGTCGTTGCGCGTCAACATTGCTTGGCAACATACCACACGGGAAGCCATTTGGTCGTCCGTCAGCAATCGTGGCACCCACCTGGATGACACTTTTCGCATTTTCAGGTCGTCATGCAGGATTGTGTGCACAGAACCCACAGAAATGCCAACTCTGGAGGCGATCTGCTCAACAGTTATTCGGCGATCCCCCAAAACAATTCTCTCCACTATCTCGATCATGTTGTCAGACCGGCTTGTGCGAGCCCTAGGTTGTTTCGGTTTGTTGTCACACGATGTTCTGCCTTCATTAAACTGTCGTACCCACGAACACACTTTCGACACATCCATAACTCAATCACCACATGTCTCCTTCAACTGTCGAGGAATTTCAGTTGGTTTCACACCACGCAAATTCAGAAAACGAATGATTGCACGCTGTTCAAGTAAGGAAAACGTCGCCATTTTAAGTATTTAAAACAGTCCTCATTCTCGCCGTTGGCTGTAAAATTTCATCTGCCATACGGTGCTGCCATCTCCTGGACGTATTGACAATGAACGCGGCCTCATTTTAAAACAATGCGCATGTTTGTATCTCTTTCCAGTCCGGAGAAAAAAAAAATCGGAGGCCTTAGAACTTGAATGCACCTCGTGCACTCTAGGGGCAAGAAAGAGGGACGCATGATGAAGGAATTATCCGAATCGAGTGTGATTTACATGTATAGGCAAACAAATCATTACGGTTCCAGAAAGATTGGATGATTTATCCAGCAGAAAGAGCTTTATAAAACGAACAACTCAATAATGCGTTGGTCCATTGCTGACGTGGAGTTATTCGGCTAGGAATTGTCTGATAAGAGTTGTTGAATGCCTTCCAGAGGGATGTTGTTGTTGTTGTCGTCTTCAGTCCAGAGACTGGTTTCATGCAGTTCTCCATGCTACTCTATCCTGTGCAAGCTTCTTCATCTCCCAGTATCTACTGCAACCTACATCCTTCTGAATCTGCTTAGTGTATTCATCTCTTGGTCTCCCTCTACGATTTTTACCCTCCACGCTGCCCTCTAATACTAAATATCCTGAGGGATATGGTGCCAAATTCTGTGCAACTGACGAGTTAGATTACCAAACTCCCAAGCTGGTTGGAAGCTCCTGCCCATAATTCTCCAAATTTTCTCAAATGGGAAGAGATTCGGCTACCTTGCTGGCCAAGATAGAGTTTGGCAAGCAAGACGACGAGCAATACAAACTCTCTACGTGCATGGGAGGGCATTATCCGGCTGAAATTTAGGCCCTAGATGGCTTGCCACGAAGGGCGACAAAGCGAGGAGTAGGAAACCGTTGACGTGCCGCTGTGGTGAAAGGGTGCCGCTGATGACAACCAGAGAGGCCTGCTATGAGAAGAAATGGCACCCTGGACCAGCACTTCAGTCTGTCGGCCAGTATGGCGTCGAAAGTCAGTTTGCTATCCCACCGATATCCGGACGTTTCCAGGTACGTCTTCGCTGGTCATTGAGGCTTATTTAGAAGCAGTGCTCAGCACTGAAGATAATTCTACTCCAGTCGGTGAGATTCCAGACCGAAGACGCGTTATTTATGTTACACTTCTGTAATATTTATTTTCCTGCCTCTTTTACCTTTTCCTACTTAGGCCTGAAAATGACCTGCAGTGATGATCTAAAAAAACGGCTCTGAGCACTATGGGACTTAACATCTTAGGTAATCAGTCCCCTAGACTTAGAACTACTTAAACCTAACTAACCTAAGGACATCACACACATCCATACCCAAGGCAGGATTCGAACCTGCCACCATATCGGTCACGCGGTTCCAGACTGAAGCGCCTAGAACCGCTCGGCCACTGCGGATCGAAACCTGCAGTCAGTAATGAAAGGACGTGTGTTTTTTACTCATTACTAAAATGCTTGTTGTCTATCACAAATGTGGAGTAATTGCAATTAGCACGTGAAACCCGTAACATATCTAAACACAAAAAATAATTAGGATTAAGAGAGAGATGTTGCATTGGTTCGTATGGTATTTTTCTCGATAAAAGCGGCGGCACTTAGTAGGATACCAAGCAAAATTTTATTTTTAATTCTCAATTAGTACATCTGTGTTTTACTCCTATTGCAGCTATTTGTGTCATCGTCTCTTTATCATGATTATTGTAAATTAAAAACGCATTTAATGCAGTAATTTAGGGCTGGAAATAGAAATATTGTTTCATGGTAGCTATTCGTGGCAAAACCGAACAGTGCAATTAATGGAGAACTTATAACAGAAGTTGTCTCTCTCCTTTTAGTTGTGTTTCTGCTACGGCAATGCATATTTCGAAGTCACAGTGTCATAATTATGGCTTCAGCTGTAGTGTAAGGACACTTATTGCAAAAGCATTTCCTAGCTACGAGCTTCTGGTGTGCTGACATCGCAGTGAAGCCCAAAATAGCGGTTTAAATCCTGATGATGAAGCTGTGAGCTGAAAACATTCGCCGGCCGAAGTGGCCGTGCGGTTAAAGGCGCTGCAGTCTGGAACCGCAAGACCGCTACGGTCGCAGGTTCGAATCCTGCCTCGGGCATGGATGTTTGTGATGTCCTTAGGTTTAACTAGTTCTAAGTTCTGACTAATGACCTCAGAAGTTGAGTCCCATAGTGCTCAGAGCCATTTGAACCATTTTTTTTTAACATTCATCTGATTTGTTAAAACGCCATTTAAAATTACAATAGGTGGGTTTCCAACAGTTTTTCAATAGTAATGTCCACATAAATGTTTATATATTGTACAAAACCGCGATATTATTGCTGAAAAACTTATATAATTGTAATTACATGTCATCATTCATCAGTTGATTGTTTGCCACTAAATATGCAATTCACTGACGAAACATGTCTTTATAATCAAAGAAGGAAAGCACTTTAACAAAAGCCAGATTTCCAAAATCGTAAGAACACACAATTTTTATGTCATTGTGTCACAATCTGTCATCCGTAAATGTCTTACGGTTTATTTAATATTATATTTACCGAAGAAGCACTACATTACGATAACCATATTGTAGCAAGACCGTAAAAAGAAACAAGACGACAAATGAATGCTACGTTCTGAACTTGGGAACAAATTTCGAAAGGAACACCCAGAAGAAACATTTTGAGTACGAAGATAAAGGTGTGCATGTGATATCTGTGTTTCCTTTATATCAGAGGTGTTGTATCCCCATACACAGGGTAGTCAAAATAAAATTGGCCCTGATAATACACTCCTGGAAATTGAAATAAGAACACCGTGAATTCATTGTCCCAGGAAGGGGAAACTTTATTGACACATTCCTGGGGTCAGATACATCACATGATCACACTGACAGAACCACAGGCACATAGACACAGGCAACAGAGCATGCACAATGTCGGCACTAGTACAGTGTATATCCACCTTTCGCAGCAATGCAGGCTGCTATTCTCCCATGGAGACGATCGTAGAGATGCTGGATGTAGTCCTGTGGAACGGCTTGCCATGCCATTTCCACCTGGCGCCTCAGTTGGACCAGCGTTCGTGCTGGACGTGCAGACCGCGTGAGACGACGCTTCATCCAGTCCCAAACATGCTCAATGGGGGACAGATCCGGAGATCTTGCTGGCCAGGGTAGTTGACTTACACCTTCTAGAGCACGTTGGGTGGCACGGGATACATGCGGACGTGCATTGTCCTGTTGGAACAGCAAGTTCCCTTGCCGGTCTAGGAATGGTAGAACGATGGGTTCGATGACGGTTTGGATGTACCGTGCACTATTCAGTGCCCCTCGACGATCACCAGTGGTGTACGGCCAGTGTAGGAGATCGCTCCCCACACCATGATGCCGGATGTTGGCCCTGTGTGCCTCGGTCGTATGCAGTCCTGATTGTGGCGCTCACCTGCACGGCGCCAAACACGCATACGATCATCATTGGCACCAAGGCAGAAGCGACTCTCATCGCTGAAGACGACACGTCTCCATTCGTCCCTCCATTCACGCCTGTCGCGACACCACTGGAGGCGGGCTGCACGATGTTGGGGCGTGAGCGGAAGACGGCCTAACGGTGTGCGGGACCGTATCCCAGCTTCATGGAGACGGTTGCGAATGGTCCTCGCCGATACCCCAGGAGCAATTTTGCTGGGAAGTGGCGGTGCGGTCCCCTACGGCACTGCGTAGGATCCTACGGTCTTGGCGTGCATCCGTGCGTCGCTGCGGTCCGGTCCCAGGTCGACGGGCACGTGCACCTTCCGCCGACCACTGGCGACAACATCGATGTACTGTGGAGACCTCACGCCCCACGTGTTGAGCAACTCGGCGGTACGTCCACCCGGCCTCCCGCATGCCCACTATACGCCCTCGCTCAAAGTCCGTCAACTGCACATACGGTTCACGTCCACGCTGTCGCGGCATGCTACCAGTGTTAAAGACTGCGATGGAGCTCCGTATGCCCCGGCAAACTGGCTGACACTGACGGCGGCGGTGCACAAATGCTGCGCGGCTAGCGCCATTCGACGGCCAACACCGCGTTTCCTGGTGTGTCCGCTGTGCCGTGCGTGTGATCATTGCTTGTACAGCCCTCTCGCAGTGTCCGGAGCAAGTATGGTGGGTCTGACACACCGGTGTCAATGTGTTCTTTTTTCCATTTCCAGGAGTTTATTTAACGTACTTTAAGATAGGCAACCCAACTTACATCACGTGTACCTCGGGCAGGTGACGTAAGCTGGGTTGCCTATCTTAAAGTACGTTAAATATTTTTAGGGCGAGCTTTATTTTGCTGAGTTCTAATAATGGAGAAAAACATGGTTAACTGACATATTGCCAAATTGATGAAGCCAACATTCCTTTAATCAAGAAGATTAGTGGCCATTAATGCGAAGGTGCAAGCTGAGAGAGTAATTTTACCGCTGGAGCTCCACACACCCCCAGATATCTAGCTTTATTGCTGCAGTGCAACACTTTACAGAAAAGAGATCTTAATTCAGTATTACTAGTAGGTTACACATTCCCGCCCATCCAGTTTTGTGGGTGAACTCAGGCGGATGTGCATATTTCCACGCTACGACCATAGCTCGAGGCTTTCATCGTCAGTGCGTGCAGTTTGTCTGTTTGCACGGCCCACACGCCTCTATTCACACAGAGAAGGGGATTCCCCACAAACGCTATGCGTTGCTCCTACGTCTACCAGGCGTATTTACGGGCCCCTAAACAAAACCGAATCGCAAGTCAATCTGTCTGCAGAGCAGTCAAAATATTTATGGCCCTGCTGCACACAAAAGAACGCCCGTGGCCGGCCATTGTGCAGCTACGTCGGTGTAAAGGACTTTACTCTGTCGCTGACACGGAGTGGCATCACGGAGCTCAGCTGATGTGAAGCTATTGTTTCGAAACTGTTGTGCCAGTGATCTACGCATGGTTTCGCATGACAGGTGGAGGGAACAGGTTTCTGAGAAAACAACACTCAGTACAAGCTTTGCATAGACAAAAGGCGGTATTTTCACATTACTGCGACCTCTGCTAAACGAATTTTGTGGCGGTTTCGTCTCTGACATTTCCACGGATGGGGAACAAACATTATTATTACAATACTGTCCTTTATTGTTCTCCCTCTGTGTGTCTGTCATATCCATCGAAGGTTTGAGGTTACTACGTCACGTATTTCGTCACTTAATCAATGATACAGCTGCTGGACATTTCTGATAATTAGCCTTCGTTTACCGTGACTTCATTCGCTGTTCCATTCGACCCCTCTTTGGCTCCATACTATCCTTTGTATAATCTATTTCATTAAACTGCCGGTAGAATTAATTTCATTGACATGAAGCGTATGGGATTCATGTGGTTGATCTCAATGTAACGATATGAAGTTATTTCAGTGAAGTATGCTCAGAAAATGCTGACCTCTAACGTAATGCATATATCGTGACTAATAAAAAAAAATTGTGCCAGACTGTGATAAAATCGGTATGTACTACTTTTCGTGATGAGTCGCAAGAACAATGTTTTCCTTTCGACTAAAGGTTCTTGAAAAGTTAAATAATAATAATAATAATAGCAGTTATAGTAGTAATAGTAGTCTAGCGTGTGAAATTGAGAGGTGAAAATTCTAGAACGTTTGAGATCAAAACCGGAATGAGGTAAGGAGATGGAGTCTGCCCGTTGCTCTTTAATTGTGTTCTAGAAAAAGTCGTAAAGAAACAGAGAATCTCATTAGAAGAAAACCGAAGCAAAGAGTGAGTTAGTTTAGATTACAAAAGTGACAACCTACAAATAGACTGTTTAGCGTTTGCGGATGACCTAACAGTTTTTTCAGATTCTATGGAAACAGTCACTACACGAATGGAATTATTTGGAGAACAAGCAGAGAAAGCAGGCTTACAAATCTCCTTTGAAAAACCGAATTTATGACAAACATTAACGTAACCCCAAATATAATGAAAACTAAATATGGAAAAACTGAGAGAAGTAACAAGTTCAGATATCTAGGAGAAGTTACTGAACAAGACATTTCCTGAAGGAAGGCATTAAAGCAAGAATCAATAAAGTGAAAAAAGCGTGTTACCTCATTAACGACGTATATAAAAGAAATCAATACCCGTCAATGCTAAATGCACAGACTGTCCTATAGTTATTCGCCCACAAGTGCTTTATGTAGCAGAATGTTTGACTGTGAACAAAACGGCGACGGCGTAAGCACTGGATATTATTGAAATAAAAATACCAAGGGTAATTTTCGGACCAGTTAAAGAGCAAATACAATACAGAATACTTCATAATAGTGAACTTTATATATACATTGAATAAATTTTACACATGATTAGAAAAAGAAGAACAGCTTTCTACGGCCACATCCAAAGAATGAATCCGACACACTGACAAAAGGCTGGTCAGTTACTTCGGTAAATTAAAAATGGATAATACGTGGTACAAAGGATTTGGAAGGGACACGGATGAACTCCATATTACTCCACAAGTTATTGAGGAACGACTACCGCTCAGGAAGAAATTACAGGAGTCCAGAGATTTCCATGGAGGAACCAAGATAAAGACTCGAGCCACTTGGAAAGAAGAAAGAAGAGAAAAACATCGAGAAATGTGGAAGAACAGAAAGGAGGAACAGTGAAATAGTCGTAGTCCATAGCGGCTCGTACGTAGAAGAAGAAGAATTTCGTTTGGTTCAGTGGTTTGGTGCGAGTCTTTTTGTTGGACACTACTTCGGCGACTTGTGTGTCCATCTACTCTTCTTATCCAACCAGGCAAAGGGGTCTTATGGTTTAACAATCCGAACAATGTGTCGTTTATGCGATTTCTCGCATCGTTGAGAGGTGAAAATAAAGGATGAACATAAGTCTTTGCCATTTGACATGAGAGGCAAAGGAAAATTAATGAATTTATTGGGAACATGATATGCCTGAGAACTAAGAAGAAATATAAAGGGACTAAAAGAAATATGTCCTTATTTAACGTTGTGCCTATCGTGATTCAGCATCTCCGCTATATGGTGAGTAGCAACTTCGCCGCGCGGGATTAGCCGAGCGGTCTAGGGCGCTGCAGTCATGGACTGTGCGGCTGGTCCCGGCGGAGGTTCGAGTCCTCCCTCGGGCATGGGTGTGTGTGTTTGTCCTTAGGATAATTTGGGTTAAGTAGTGTGTAAGCTTAGGGAGTGATGACCTTAGCAGTTAAGTCCCATAAGATTTCACACACATTTGAACATTTGAGTAGCAACATTCCTTCTCTAATATTGTTACATTCCATCCTGGATTTTCCACTGTTTGATATTTAACGTAATTATTAAACAAAAACCTCAGTTATGAATAAAAGAGCGCATGATACTGGCGTAGTAGGATGAAACGCATTATTAAATAATCATTATTTTGCAATCAAGACTATTTTCTTTTTGAAAAGACCAGCTAGACAGTGGAGTGGAAACGATTTGATGTTTCGAGTTTTCTGGCTTCTGAAGTCCATCCCTACCTACATATAGTACTTAGCTTAGAGACGTTGGATTGTTACGTATTCAGTTCCTCAAGTGATAGAGCTATGAGAATGAGAACTAGATTTTTTTCTTTGAAATGTCTTGTGAAAACATTTTTGGAACACCCTGTACCTTTGGAAACTGTATCAGTCACAGTAATAATGGTTGAACATACATCGTCTTGATTCACTTGCGTCAAGCAAAGACGAGGTAAAATAAAAGTGTAGCCTATCCTAAGGAGCGACATAGGTTAGGTTTAATTCGCCACGTATTAACGGAATACTATTGTCTTTTCCCTACACCCACCAGGTTAGCCGAGAGCGCTAATAGGCTGCTTCCTGGACACGGGTTAGGCGCGCCGAATCCGGTTTGAATCCGCCCGGCCGATTACCGACATCGGCCGGGGTCCGGGGTGCCGGCCAGCCTAGATATGGTTTTTAGGCGGTTTTCTACATCCCACTAGGTGAATACCTGGCTGCTCACCACGTTCCGCAGACATCTGAGCGCATTCGCATTATTCCATGGCTTATACTAGACGCAGACAGCCGGGGCACACTAATTCCGTCCCAGTGTAGGAGGGGGGGGGGGGGGGGGATAGCGACAGGAAAGGCATCCGGCCACCCATTAACATTAAGGTTCCCAATCCTAAACGTGCCGACCCTGCGCAACGGTGAGACAACAAGGCGCCAGCAAAAGAAAAGAAGAATTGTCTTTTCCCTGTCTTAGTCTTTTCGTCCTCCCATCACCTCTCTTTCTTCCTCATTTTCTTCCTTGGCTCTGACACAAGTCCTCTCTGTTTGGGCGAGTGTGTGTGTGTGTGTGTGTGTGTGTGTGTGTGTGTGTGTGTGTGTGTGTTTTGTCTGTTTGTCACATTATCTGCTAATTTTAGATTTACGAATGCGCAGCTGAATAATGTGAACAATTGTAACCATTGTAAATGAATAATAACTGTATTAGGGTATTTTTTGTAATGGCAGCAGAAGGGGATGTGGAGGAACATAGGGTAGGTAATAGGGGAGTGGAGGCGAAGAGGAAAACGAGACTAACTAACGTATTTAATGCAAAGTTACAGGCTTACTATGTTGGCCTGAAGGCAGACAGCTTAGATCAAGTTGGATGCAGAATATTCAATTTAATGTTCGCTTGCTCTTCTACTTTCAAAGGACCGCGGTAAAAGTGCGGTAACGAACGTGACGCAAACATAGACTTGGAGCTGTAACTTTGGAACACCCGAAGAGGCATTACAGATTCAGTGCAGATACTTTCCCCCTCGCGCCAACTATCTGCGAAGACGGCCCGAGAATGAAGTCCCACAAAGTCCCACAACGTATTTTCTGCATCAAACTTTCATACGAGTGATGGGTTGCAAAGACGAGTGTAGCGAACTTGTAAATCATTTCGAAACTTGAGAGAGTGCTTCGGCGAAGGTAGCTGGCGACTGTGTGCTGTGAAGCTTCTGACGTTCTGCTGGGAATCCGATAATTAGACGTCCGTCCCAATAGACACAGCGCCGCATACGCGCTTGCGAAACTCTCTTGGGGCCCACAGCGATCCAGAAAGAGCGGGTGTACGTAGCATGCCGCTAAATTGTTCCGTTGTTACTCAAATATGAGTAAAACAATGTCATTTCCAGTTACACAACAGGTGTTGTAGACAAACTGATGGCCAAACCATCGGTTCCGTCTTAGTCCAATTGTGACTGAAATGTTTATGGACGATTTATTTTTAATACCCCTTATGATGATGATGATGTTTGATTTGTGGGGCGTTTAACTTCGCGGTTATCAGCGCCCGTACAAGTTCCCATCCTTTGCCCAGTCCAATCTCGCCACTGACGTGAATGCTGATGACAACACAAACACCCAGTCATCTCGAGGCAGGTGAAAATTTCCTACCATGCCGGGAATCGAACCCAGGTCCCCGTGCTCGGGAAGCGAGAACGTGACTGCGAGACCACGAGCTGCGGACTTAATACCCACTATGGATTATGTAACGACATGCACATAAAAGGTTCTTTTTACATTTTTAGCTGAATGCAAATATTTCTGCGTGGCACAAGCATGTGATACTGTACATCGTAAACACTCTACATGCCATCATGTTGGTACGATTTCTATCTTTTGTGTAAGTAATATACGTGTAAGCAGCAGGCCATTTTATTGGTGTTCGCGACGTTCAACTGTCACCTGACAATGGCGCAAGAAGTGAAAAGCTAGTTCGTGACTGTATAAGTACAGTATTACGGAACGTTATGAAAGTGTTTCGTATTTAATACAGTGCTATGCACTACTTAAAAACGAAAGTATCTTTCACATGATGTGTCGCTGCCTAAGTAATACAGATCGATGAAACTTTGACCATTCATAGAACTTTTACAGTACAGTGCAGTAGTAGGGAAATGAGACGAGGAGAAATGACACTTTTATTCGAATATAAAACGTCATCACATTAAAGCCACGGTGATTTACGATGGTACCCTAGATATCACAAAAAGCACGTCATGACTCTTAACAGGGTCTTGTAATCACCACGGACGGCAATGCGTGCTCGTCAACGTACCCCCATGCTGGCCCTGAGTTTGCTAAGAAGATATTGATGTAGGGCTTTCCATTCCTCAAACAGAGCGGTTGACCGCTGCTTGGCCGGCCGCTGTGGCCGAGCAGTTCTAGGCGCTTCAGTCCGGAACTGCGCTGCTGCTACGGTCGTAGGTTCGAATCCTGCCTCGGGCATGGATGTGTGTGATGTCCTTAAGTTAGTTAGATTTAAGTAGTTCTAAGTCTAGGGGACTGGTGACCTCAAATGTTAAGACCCGCAGTGCTTCGAGCCATTTGAACCATTTGATTTGACCGCTGCTGGATGGTCGTTACTGCATATGGACGTTGTTCAGTAAGTCTAACCAAAGCATCCTAACGTGATCGATAGAATTTAATTCGCAGAAATTGGCAGGCCAGTCCATTTGCCGAATATCCTCTCATTGCAAGAGCTCCACCACATGCACGTATTCGATGCGGTCGTGTGTTTTTCACCCTTGAAAATGAAACCAGGGTGCGAATACAGTCCTGGAGAGACACACATGAGGGAGGTGTACAGTGTCATAATCACTTTACGTGGCGAGTACACATGTCCAAAGATCTGGAGGTCAGCAAGCGCATACAACGTTATGGCTCCCCACACTGTAACAGTTGGATCATTGAGAATACGGCAGGGAGTAGGACACATAATGCACCCGGTATCATTATCGAACATGATCATTTTGGAGGGCCAGTTCTTATGGTATGGCGAGGTGTAATGATGCATCGCGTACTGACCTACAAACCCTATAAACAGGGCACATGCCTCGATCATCGTCATAGGAACGCAGTGCTCTCTCACCGTATTCTCGTATTTTCGGGGTTGCATTCTCTCCTGATTTAATTTTTGTGGATGATAACGAGCAATCGCATCCAACAACGGAGACGGGGGAGCTCTTGGCACTGGAAGATGTTACAAGAATGGACCGGCCTACACGTTCCACCGACTTAAATCCCACTGAGGACGTGCGAGAGACATATTGCAGTTCGACCGCATGACACCAACTACCATTCACCAGTTGTCAGTCGCATTGGCGGAGGAATGAAACGCCGAACAGCAAGGACTCCAGTTCAAATATTGTGGCCGGCATGGGAGTACGTAGCAGAGCATTCGCTACTTTCCGTGGTGCTCACACACTTTATTGACTATCATTGCTGCCTTTTCGTCTGTTCACTGGACCTTCTTAAGTCGCCGTGACTTCAATCACATCCAACAAATGGTTCAAATGGCTCTAAGCACGCTGGGACTTGACATCTGAGGTTGGCTCAAATGGCTCTGAGCACTATGGGAATTACCTGCTGAGGTCATCAGTCCCCTTCAACTTAGAACTACTTAAACCTAACTAACCTAAGGACATCACACACATCTATGTCCGAGGCACGATTCGAACCTGCGAATGTGTCGGTCGCGCGGTTCCAGACTCTAGCGCCTAGAACCGCAAGGCCACAGTGGCCGGCTCAATCAGTTCTATCATTTACCTTCTGTGCCATACGGTAGCAGTTCTTTCTATGTATTGTTCAAGGTTTATTGAGCAACGTTGCTTGGCAATAAAAAATCAACGGAAAATTTCTTTCGATCTCAAGTTTTGCGCACCAGTGTATTTTTAGTCATTCAACGCTCGTCATATTAACATCATCTCCACAAAATTCGAAAAATATCGGACAGGTGCTTGATGGTGTAACAACAATCCATTTCCGTCAGTGTATACGTAATTCCAGTGACATTTGAATAGTAAGAGTACTATACACATTAATTGAAAACTTGAGAATTAAATAGTTGTGTACATTTTTCTCTTTTCTACGTATGTGACTGAAGACTTTTTGGTTTCTCCGCCAGAGACGCTGCACGTCTGACCCGCATAATGTCACTATGATGCAAAACTTTTTTTGTGGGTATTGAAGAGGTCTTAAACTATGTCCACTACTGACCATTAAAATTGCTACACCAAGAAGAAATGCAGATGATAAACGGGTAATCATTGGACAAATATATTATACTAGAACTGACATGTGATGACATTTTCACGCAATTTGGGTGCATAGATCCTGAGAAATCGGTACCCAGAACAACCACCTCTAGCTGTAATACCGGCCTTGATACGCCTGGGCATTGAGTCAAACAGAGCTTGGATGTCGTATACAGGTACAACTGCCCATACAGCTTCAACACGATTCCACAGTTCATCAAGAGCAGTGACTGGTATATTGTGACGAGCCAGTTGCTTGGCCACCATTGACCTCACGTTTTCAATTGGTGAGAGATCTGGAGAATGTGCTGGCCAGGGCAGCAGTCGAACATTTTCTGTATCCAGAAACGCCCGTACAGGACCTGCAACATGCGGTCGTGCATTATCCTGCTGAAATGTAGGGTTTCGCAGGGATCGAATGAAGGGTAGAGCCACGGGTCGTAACACATCTGAAATGTAACGTCCACTGTTCCAAGTGCCGTCAATGCGAACAAGAGGTGACCGCACGTGTAACCAATGGCATCCCATACCATCTCGCCGGGTGATACGCCAGTATAGCGATGATGAATACAAGCTTCCAATGTGCGTTCACCGCGATGTCGCCAAACACGGATGGGAGCATCATGATGCTGTAAACAGAACCTGGATTTGCCATTCGTGCACCCAGGTTCGTCTTTGAGTACACCATCGCAGGCGCTCCTGTCTCTGATGCAGCGTCAAGGGTAACCGCAGCCATGGTCTCCGAACTGATAGTCCATGCTACTGCAAACGTCGTCGAACTGTTCGTGCAGATGGTTGTCTTGCAAACGTCCCCATCTGTTGACTCTGGGATCGAGACGTGGCTGCGTGATCCGTTACAGCCATGCGGATAAGATGCCTGTGATCTCGACTGCTAGTGATAAGGGGCCATTGGGATCCCTCCTGATCCCACCGATTCCACATTATGCTAACAGTCATTGGATCTCGACCAACGCGAGTAGCAATGTCGCGATACGATAAACCGCAATCGCGATGGGCTACAATCCGCCCTTTATCAAAGTCGGAAACGTGATGGTACGCATTTTTCCTTACACGAGACATCGCAACAACGTTTCACCAGGCAACGCCGGTCAACTGCTGTTTGTGTGTGAGGAATCAGTTGGAAACTTCAATCATGTTTACACGTTGTAGGTGTCTCCACCGGGACCAACCTTGTGTGAATGCTCTGAAAAGCTAGTCGTTTGCATATCACAGCATCGTCTTCCTGTAGGTTAAATTTCGCGTCTGTGGCACGTCATATTCGTGGTTTAGCAAATTTAGTGGCCAGTAGTGTACATATCCGTAATGGAGGAGAACACATGTGGACGGATCAGATTAGGTGACCAGTAGCAGTGCCGTATTTGCAGTGTGAGAGGAATTTGAAAGGCAGGAAGTACGAGTAGAGTGGGCGAGTCCCTTGCGGGGCTTTAAAGCGCGCTGCCGCCCGCGAGGCACCGCCCCTTCCACGAACCACTGCGGGGCGCGTCCTAGCCCGCTGGCGACGGCTTAATGACGTCATCCGACAACAGGCGCCCGGCGCCTGAATAATAGAGTAGGCAGAGCAGGCGTCGCAGCCAGCTGCAGCGCCCCCTGGGCATAAGCAGCCTCGCCTTGTACTTCGTGCTCGCGACTACCTTGTGGACGCAATTCATTCTTTTTCTCTTCCCTACGGCAAAGCCTTACTGAGGTAATCCTGCACCCAGCCTAAGCTGCGCGTTCCTTCCTAAAAAAAAAATCTCGCTTTCTTCAACTTTATCTACATAATTAAAAAAAAAAAAAACATTTTATTTAGAATTGACAAAAATTAAGCGTTATTGAAAGTTATTACATAAATGAGATTTATGGACGAAAAACGTTGACCATAATTAATTAGATTGATCACTGAAGCAAATACATTGACTAAAAACTCACAACGCCGAAAATTAATTAATGTAGAGTAATGAAATTCTGGAATACATTTGTCTATGTAACACATTTCAGTGATTAATATTGCAAGATCGCAGTTTGATGGACACGCGAGATAATCCACTGCAAATGTGAAACGCTCGTACATTAATAACCGGTGTAGTCGCCAGAATTTTGAATGTAAACATGCATACGTGCATTCATTGGTTGTGCAGGTGCCGGATGTCACTTGTGGGATGGTGTTCCATGCCTATTGCACTCCGTCGGTCAATAACGCTGTGCATAACGCTGGAGTTTTCATCCGTTGATGTTCCGTATGTGCTCAACTGGAGACAGATGTAGTGATCCAGAAGGACGAGGGAACATATCGACAGTCTGTAGAGCATGTTGGGTTACAACAGCGGTAGCCGCGTGGGATTAGCCGAGAGATCTAAGGCGCTGCAGTCAGGGACTGTGCGGCTGGTCCCGGCGGAGGTTCGAGTCCTCACTCGGGCATGGGTGTGTGTGTTTGTCCTTAGGATAATTTAGTTTAAGTAGTGCGTAAGCTTAGGGACTGATGACCTTAGCAGTTAAGTCCCATAAGATTTCACACACATTTGAACTTTTTTTTACAACAGCGGTATGTGGGCGAGCGTTGTTGGAATGGTGTTCATGAATAGCAGCACAACAGCCCGAAACGCCAAATTGACGCACAAATTTGCAGTAGGGTTGCGTGGTATAACTACGAGAGTGCTCCTGCTGTTATACGAAATCGCACCCCCAGACCGTAACTTCAGGTGTAAGTACAGCGTGTCTAGCACGCGGACGTGTTGGTTGCAGGCCTTCAACTGGCCTCCTTGTAACCAATTCACGGCCATCACCGTCGCTGAGACAAAACCAGTTTTCATCTAAAACACAACACGCCTTCACCCTTCCCTCCCTTGAGCTCTCGCTTGACCCAACTGAAGTCGCAAATGGCGGTGGTTTGGGGTTAGTGGAAAGAACGCTACAGGGCGTCTGGCTGCCCTTGAAGTAACCGATTTGTAACAGCTCGTTGTGTCACAGTGGTGCCACCTCACGCTCAAATTGTTGCTCCAGAGCCATACGACGAACACGATGGTCTTCTCTGTCGGTAGTCTCATGTGGCCTTCCACAGCCTGGTCTTCTCGCGATCGTACATTCTCGTAATCAAGACCTCGTTCTAGCTCAGTGAGATATTGATAGTGACGTCTTTGTTGTCTTAAACGCATTTTTGACTAACATCAGCTGATCATGTCAAATCTCGACGGTAACTAACGCCCACGACGGATTTCAAGCAAACCAAATTGGCAACATCGTAGTGGCGTTACTAGCACCACTCTTATGCGGCTGGCGCTAAATTTGAGCAGACATCATCTTTCAGGTGTTGAAATACGTCTACTAACTTTCGTTTACGTCACGCAACTCCTTCTTGGTCTTACGATTTTCTTCGGTGAGTTCTTCGTAGTTTTTTTCATTTGACGCTTATTTCGTGAGATATTAGGCCCGGTCACTATCAATGGACCACCCTGCATATTCAATACTAATGGAAATCACAGTGACACATTACCACAGAGAAATAAATTAAAACCATGGGTTTTGTCTTACTTGCCCATTTTGTTTTTGGCTTACTTGCCCATTTTGTTCCCAGTAGATAATAATGGGAGATTACACAGAGAACCCATTTTAGTAGCCATTTCCTATATTCGCTACTAGCACATTTCTGAAGACGAGAATGTTTCTGTTGCTGTAATTTATTATTATCGCCGTGAGAGGTTATGTTACAAGTTTTCTTCTGTCTTTCGTTAGTTAGTCGGATATGGTGGGAGGTAAAGTGTAACTGGTCACGAAAAACAAATCCTTACTAACACTTTTGCTCTTGGCATTACGATAGTTCTATATCTTAATAAGCTCATTTTGCTCCTAATTAATGTATGCTACTTCGTCTATTGATTTATCATTAAATGCCGCAAATACAAGATCGAATATAAGGATTTGTTGGTTCAAATGGCTCTGATCACTATTGGACTTAACATCTGAGGTCATCAGTCCTCTAGAACTTAGAACTACCTAAACCTAACTAACCTAAGGACATCTCACACATCCATGCCCGAGGCAGGATTCGAACCTGCGACCGTAGCAGCAGCGCGGTTCCGTACTGAAGCGCCTAGAACCGCTCGTCCACAACGGCCGGCTATAAGGAATTGAGAAACTGTGTTTACACCTCACTGTAAACGCCACGAAACCGTCCCAATTGACGCAAATGTTAGCTGTAGTCACCGAGGGTGGATCGACAACAAAGCCAAGAAGCTGAATTCCGCCTGAGGGAACGAAGGTCGAGGTGAGAGTCAATCTACGGGGGAGCAGAGGGTCCGAACGCCGCGGAGAGAGGAGCACGGAGGAAACAAAAAAACCGTACCAGCGCGAGCGACTGACTAGAACCATTAAGCGTGCGGAACAGCCCATCGTCCAAGGCGACGGCCAGGTTCGAGGTAACTGACGCTAGCGCAAGAACTGACGGCCCTGGCATATCGCCGCCGACAGGTAAACCATTGGGTCAATGGTTCTGCCCACACAGTACTTCTTGCGCCGTCCGTGACAGCTTCCCGCATTACTCGGCCGCAAGATCCACGCTACAACATCTACGTCTATACACAGGGTGTTTCCGTAAGAGCGTGCAAAAACGTAACATGGCACAGAGGATGCTCCACTGAACATTTGTGGTAGTGAACCTAGGGAGAAGCCAGCTCAAGGTGACATGGAAACAAATTTGTCTGTCGCTTCGTCCAGCATTACTGTTTCCCAACTTATTTATAACTAATAACATACGTACAAGTTTACACGTGCTGTGCGTTTATTTACATTTACATTCTTTATTTCCTGTAAGGAAACAAGGAGGACGAGCCTGATTACTAAGAAGTCACGATGCGGGTTTTGTTTGGTTTACTCGTCCCTAAGGTGGCTCTGTTGCATTGTATTTACATTGTCCCATAACCTAACGTGCTATGAATCAACGACAGTACCGGTACAACTTCACAGAACTCACTGACATGCACCTTGTGTATGGGGAAGTACGTTGCAACGCTGTCGCAGCTGAAAGGCTGTACAGCGAATGATTTCCTAGCAAGCATCATCCCTTATGAAGAGGAGTTGCTGGAACTCATTGCAGCGGACCTCACGACAAGAACTCGTCGTACTGCAGGTGAAATGGGCGCTGCACATTCCAGCGTGTGGTGAGTATTCCACAAACAATTACACTCATGTCACTCACAACGAGGCCAATCAATGCTTGTGACTGACCTTACCCTAATGGTTGCATTGTGTCAGTGGTTGATCGACCAGATTTCCTCCAAATCGTGCTGTCTGCTGACGAAGCCTCATTTGACCGTGATGATATTTCGAACAGCAGGAATAGCCATGTGTCGCGCGAGGAAAACCCTCAAACTGTAGTAGGGTCTACATCTACGTGATTACTCTGCCATTCACAATAAAGTGCCTCGCAGAGGGTTCAATGAATCACCTTCAAGCTGCCTCTCTACCGTTCCACACTCGAGCGGCGCGCGGGAAAAACGAGCACTTAAATTTTTCGGTGCGAGCCCTGATTTCTCTTATTTTATCGTGATGATCATTTCTTCCTATGTAGGTGGTGCCAACAGTCGCACCATCATGTACGTTTTGCTGTGAATATCTGGGTCAACATTGACACTGGGCCATATCTTCTATCTGACTGTCTACCTGGCCACCTGTACATGCGTTTCGTGCAAAGAGCTGTACCTGAGTTGTTGGAGAACGTACCCTTGGTTGTTCGTGAGAGGATGTGGATACAAAATGACGGTGAGTCGCCTCACTTCAGTGTGGATGTCCGAAACCATCTTCGTGCTGCATTTCCTGTTCGCTGGGTTGGAAAGTGAGGTCCTATTCCACGGCCTGTGAGGTCACGTGACCTGAAACCCTTTCAATATTTCGCGCGACCGCTACGGTCGCAGGTTCGAATCCTGCCTCGGGCATGCATGTGTGTGATGTACTTAGGTTAGTTAGGTTTCAGCAGTTCTAAATTCTAGGGGACTGATGACCTCAGAAGTTAAGTCCCATAGTGCTCAGAGCCATTTGAACCTTGAATATTTCCTTGTGGGTATCTAATGTCACGAGACCCCCGTGGGACGGTGATCGAATTAGTTACCAGAATTGTAGCTGCCTGTGATGTGATTCGAAACGTATCAGAGATATTTGTCAGAGTGAGTCAGAATCTTGTACGGCGATGTCATGCTTGCACTGAGGGTGATGGACGTCACTTTCAGCACATTTTTTAAAATACAGTAAAAATGGTACGTCCATTGTGTCAATAATGGTATTTGCAGTTACCTGTTAAAAAACAGCACTCCGTCGTTAGGCCACGAGTCACCTACCGGGACCATCCGACCGCCGTGTCATCCTCAGTAGAGAATGCAGATAGGAGGGGCGTGGGGTCAGCACACAGCTCTCCCGGTCGTTATGTTGGTATTCTTGACCGAAGCCGCTACTATTCGGTCGAGTAGCTCCTCAATTGGCATCACGAGGCTGAGTGCACCACGAAAAAGGGCAACAGCGCATGGCGTCCTGGATGGGCACCCATCCAAGTGCCGACCACGCCAGACAGCGCTTAACTTCGGTGATCTCACGGGAACCGGTGTATCCACTGCGGAAAGGCCGTTGCACACAGTTAACTGTAAGTAATGTAAATTAAAAAATCACACACTAACGTGATTTTATTCCTATATCTCCGTAAGCTGGCTTTTCCAACTACAGGTTCCCTGCCTCAAATTGTTCAGTGGAACATTCTCTTTATCCTGTTAAATTTTTGCGCGCTTTTAGGGGAACACCCTGTAGATATCCACTGGCGAGGATACTAAATCTCTCATTAGGTTACATTTTCATTGCCTTTTCCATTATTATAATTTCTTCGTTTATTAAGTATCACAGTTAAGTAGATTCAACATAATTTTGTCTCCATAAACATAGTTTCCACATTATCATCTTAACACAGTAGTCGTTTCACTAATTCACCAATAAACCGTGACGAGTTTCCCCTGTGGCATCCTGATGATACACTGCTAATTGGGTTACAGTATTTCCTTTTCCTATTTCACATCCACGTACTGCTTTAAAATACATAAAGTTAACAACATGGGCAGAGTTTTATCTCGTCGGAGAGTGTTTGACAAGCTAAAAATAAGTTGAGAAAACAAAAATTAAAATTGTTGTACACCCACTGTGTGCGTTCCCTTTGAAAATGAAACCCAGTTGCCCGACAACGTGATTAACACCGCTAGCAGCGACTTTCGCGGAGGACAGCTAACTTCGATTTCTCTTCGCCCGGCGCTCTGATTCACTTCGTTAGGCCCCGGCACTTCACGGACGCTGCGAATTGTCTCGGAGAGAATTAAAGCATCTCATCAGTTACGTTAACAGGGCACAGCCATGTTTAATTTACGGCGCAAGTTTACTGCCGGTAATGAAGTACACACCTGCAGCTGCGCACAAGTTTTAATGAAGCATAATAATTAAAATTAATTACGACCAACATCACGGAATGTGACGCGGACAAGAGCCTAGGTAAGGTAATAAGGCCACAGAGTGACCCACTGGCGAACAACGCACAGCAACATTCCAAATGCCACAATTATCTGATTAAAAAAACTATTCAATAGGTGCATTTGAGCACCAGATTATGGGCAAAATTCATGCAGCTAACGGATAATGAAAAAGGTATTTGCTCATTATGTGCACGTTAATGTGATAATAACAACGAACAGTACGAGATACGACTAAGTTCGCTGGATAAAAGGTTAAAATGGCTCTGAGAACTATGGGACTTAACTTCTGAGGTCATCAGTTCCCTAGAACTTAGAACTACTTAAACCTAACTAACCTAAGGACATCACACACATCCATGCCCGAGGCAGGATTCGGACCTACGACCGTAGCGGTCGCGCGGTTCCAGACTGTAGCGCCTAGAACCGCTCGGCCACTCCGGCCGGCTTCGCTGGATATTTTTTCTTCTTTTCATACTAGGACTTATCATTCTTCTCCTCCCCCTTTTCTCAAATAGACAAATAGACAAAAATACATCCGTAGTGTGAATTATCCTTTTGCTTTTTCAGAGAGAGCTGCAACCCCAAAGATATGTCGATATTGCCTGATAACAACTGAAAGTAATACTGCAAAGAGAGACGACAAGTGTATGGAATTCTGCGAATTCTGCGTTAACTGTTATAAATTATTAGATTAACAAATTATTAACTGATTCTTCTGTCACTTCTTGGTAGAACAACATTAATAATAAATGGAAAGCACAATGTTATGCATTTTTTACAGAAATCATATACTTAGATAACCGGTTTTTGGACTAACAACGGCCTTGTCGCAGTGGTAACACCGGTCCCCGTCAGATCACCGAAGTTAAGCGCAGTCGGGCTGGGCTAGCACTTGGGTGGGTGACTGTCTCGTCTGTCGAGCGCTGTTGGCAAGTGGGATTAATTCAGCCATTGTGAGTCAAACTGAGGAGCTACTTGGTTGAGAAGTAGCGGTTCCGGTCTCGTAAACTGCCATACGACCGGGAGAGCGGTGTGCTGACCACATGCCCATCCATGTGGCATCCAGTGACGCCTGTAGGCACAGGATGACACGGCGGCCGGTCGGTGCCGTTGGGCCTTCCATGGACTATTTGGACGGAGAATATATTTAATGAACCTACTTAATAATTTGAAATGCTGTTATAATCTACTCATTAAGAGGTATAATCTTGCATCAGAGGTTTAACACGAGAAGTTAAAAATTTCTTACAAGTTTGTTGGATGGTTAATTTTAGGGAGGATACTAAACGAGGTCATCAGTCCCATCGGATTAGGGAACGATGGGCCGTGCCCTTTCAAAGGAACCATCCCTCATGTGCCTGAATCAAGGAAAACCTAAATCAGGATGGCGGGTTTGAACCGTCGACTTCCTGAATGGGAGTCCAGTGTGCTAATCGCAGCTCCACCTCGCTCTATTCGTGTATCTTGAGGCAGTATAGCCCACAGTCCGCAAATTACCCAGACTACATTCATCCAATATTTGAGAAGCACTTACCTTTCTTTCAACAAATTTTTCAAAACATCTTGTCACAGCCCCCCCCCCCCCCCCCCCCCGCCGCCCACACACACACAAACACACACAAGCAAAATAATGAAAGGAGAAACTTTATTGCCCACTGATCACGGAGCATAACTTCAGCGCCTGGCACGACGCTTTATTATATTAATCTTTTCTACTAACTTCATTCCCAACACATTTTGCAGACATTTTCCGCTTATATCACTGCACAATAGTAGCTCAAGAAGAGAAGTATCACATAATAAACACTGAGATGCATGAGAAAACAACTTTTATTAAAACGGTGCACAAATTAACCGGAATCGTCTCAAATGAACATATAAAAGAGCAATTTTATTTTGGTTTACTTTTCATTGGTCTGTGAGTGAGTAACCTGAAATTAATAAAACCAACTTAATTAAGATTTTTCGTCCTCAATCACAGAGGATTTACATGTTTAACATCAAATATTTAAGACGTTTATTCACCTGCGAGGTACTCGTGCCTTTCTATCTGTTTTACACATGGGAGATAAAGCTATTAAAGGCAGATTATGATTGCATGGATGAGCATGCGAGCTGGAAATGCCCAGTAAGGTCTACTAACAGAAAAAAACTCTGGACTTTTAAAGAAAAGTACGATGTATTGGACATACATTTCAAGCTTCTTCACCCCGTCTAGTCTGCAACATCTATCTAACAAGGGAAGTTCGTGACCTTGACCGCTCAGAACCGCCCAGTAATGTGCTTAGGACATAAATATAAGAATAAAGTAGAAGAATATAAGAATAAATATAAGAAAGATTAAGGAAAGGCAAACCTACGTTCCTAGCATTTGTCGACTCAGAGAAAGCTTTTGACAATGTTGACTGGAATACGCTCTTTCAAATTCTAAAGTTGGCAGGGGTAAAATACAGGGAGCGAAAGGCTATTTAATATTTGTACAGAAATCAGATGGCAGTTATAAGGGTCGAGGGGTATGAAAGGGAAGCAGTGGTTGGGAAGGGAGTGAGACAGGGTTGTAGCCTCTCCCCGATGTTATTCAATCTGTATATTGAGCAAGCAATAAAGGAAACTAAAGAAAAATTCGAGTAGGTATTAAAATCCATGGAGAAGAAAAGGACTTGGAAGAGCAGTTGAACGGAATGGACAGTGTCTTGAAAGGAGGGTATAAGATGAACATCAACAAAAGCAAAACGAGGATGATGGAATGTAGTCGAATTAAGTCGGGTGATGCTGAGGGAATTAGATTAGCAAATGAGTCACTTAAAGTAGTAAAGGAGTTTTGCTATTTGGGGAGCAAAATAACTGATGATGGTCGACGTAGGGACGAAATAAAATGTAGACTGGCAAGGGCAAGGAAAGCTTTTCTGAAGAAGAGAAATTTGTTAACATCGAGTATAGATTTAAGTGTCAGGAAGTCGTTTCTGAAAGTATTTCTAGAGACTGTAGCCAGGTATGGAACTGAAACGTGGACGAAAATAGTTTAGACGAGAATAGAATAGAAGCTTTTGAAATGTGGTGATACAGAAGAATGCTGAAGATTAGATGGGTAGATCACATTACTAATGAGGAGGTATTGAGTAGGATTGGGGAGGAGAGAAGTTTGTGGCACAACTTGACAAGAAGAAGGGATCGGTTGGTAGGACATGTTCTGAGGCATCACGGGATCACCAATTTAGTATTGGAGGGCAGCGTGAAGGGTAAAAATCGTAGAGGGAGACCAAGAGATGAATACCCTAAGCAGATTCAGAAGGATGTAGGTTGCAGTAGTTAGAGATGAAGCTTGCACAGGATAGAGTAGCACGGAGAGCTGCATCAAACCAGTCTTAGGACTCAAGACCACCACACAACATATAAATCGTCCATCTATAAAACAGTGGCATCAATCATTCGTATGCGAAATGCATCTGTTGTCTGCTAGCGCCGCTCATGATAAGACAATAAAAATCGTACTATGTTAGATGAAAGTTTTCCCAAAATACTTGATGTGTACTTCTTCGGCCAGTATAATCTCTACATGAGAAGTATCGTTGATTTTGTTAGACGACAGTGTGAAAAGCCACAACTAAAATTACACGATCGTCATTTCGTAATCAGACTATGCTATACAACCAACTTTCTGCAATGAAGTTCGAATCTACACTCCTGGAAATTGAAATAAGAACACCGTGAATTCATTGTCCCAGGAAGGGGAAACTTTATTGATACATTCCTGGGGTCAGATACATCACATGATCACACTGACAGAACCACAGGCACATAGACACAGGCAACAGAGCATGCACAATGTCGGCACTAGTACAGTGTATATCCACCTTTCGCAGCAATGCAGGCTGCTATTCTCCCATGGAGACGATCGTAGAGATGCTGGATGTAGTCCTGTGGAACGGCTTGCCATGCCATTTCCACCTGGCGCCTCAGTTGGACCAGCGTTCGTGCTGGACGTGCAGACCGCGTGAGACGACGCTTCATCCAGTCCCAAACATGCTCAATGGGGGACAGACCCGGAGATCTTGCTGGCCAGGGTAGTTGACTTACACCTTCTAGAGCACGTTGGGTGGCACGGGATACATGCGGACGTGCATTGTCCTGTTGGAACAGCAAGTTCCCTTGCCGGTCTAGGAATGGTAGAACGATGGGTTCGATGACGGTTTGGATGTACCGTGCACTATTCAGTGTCCCCTCGACGATCACCAGTGGTGTACGGCCAGTGTAGGAGATCGCTCCCCACACCATGATGCCGGGTGTTGGCCCTGTGTGCCTCGGTCGTATGCAGTCCCGATTGTGGCGCTCACCTGCACGGCGCCAAACACGCATACGACCATCATTGGCACCAAGGCAGAAGCGACTCTCATCGCTGAAGACGACACGTCTCCATTCGTCCCTCCATTCACGCCTGTCGCGACACCACTGGAGGCGGGCTGCACGATGTTGGGGCGTGAGCGGAAGACGGCCTAACGGTGTGCGGGACTGTAGCCCAGCTTCATGGAGACGGTTGCGAATGGTCCTCGCCGATACCCCAGGAACAATTTTGCTGGGAAGTGGCGGTGCGGTCCCCTACGGCACTGCGTAGGATCCTACGGTCTTGGCGTGCATCCGTGCGTCGCTGCGGTCCGGTCCCAGGTCGACGGGCACGTGCGCCTTCCGCCGACCACTGGCGACAACATCGATGTACTGTGGAGACCTCACGCCCCACGTGTTGAGCAATTCGGCGGTACGTCCACCCGGCCTCCCGCATGCCCACTACACGCCCTCGCTCAAAGTCCGTCAACTGCACATACGGTTCACGTCCACGCTGTCGCGGCATGCTACCAGTGTTAAAGACTGCGATGGAGCTCCGTATGCCACGGCAAACTGGCTGACACTGACGGCGGCGGTGCACAAATGCTGCGCAGCTAGCGCCATTCGACGGCCAACACCGCGGTTCCTGGTGTGTCCGCTGTGCCGTGCGTGTGATCATTGCTTGTACAGCCCTCTCGCAGTGTCCGGAGCAAGTATGGTGGGTCTGACACACCGGTGTCAATGTGTTCTTTTTTCCATTTCCAGGAGTGTATGTTACAACATGATTAGCAAAGGGCAGGTTATGACACTGGAATAGGAAAATGAAAGTTGGAAAATGTAATTATTGTAGCGTTTGATACTGGACTGTTTGAAATCAGAAGTGACGTTGAATGTGAAAATGTGAGTTTAGTCAGATGTGCTTACTGACTAGTTCCACTTTGCTTTGATCGCTTTACTGAAATCCACCACCTGTACTTTGAAGAATGGATATCTGTTTGACACTATCAGGGGAGGGGTTAGCAGGAAATGTTTGTTACTCAGATAGTGTAATTATTTTCGTAGAGGGAAACATAACAGAAAATCACAACGTTGGTGACTGAAATTGCGTAAAAAGATCCCTCCGCAAAGACAAATTCCTTTTGTTTTAATGATTGCCACTTCAATTCGCATATCGAACACGTGGCATTCTCTCCCCTAATTCGTGAAAATACAAAACATGATGCTTTCTTTCAACTTTTTCGAAGTCCTCCGTCAATCCTTTCTGGTAAGGATCCCACACTGCGCAACAGTACTCTATGAGAGGACGTACAAGAGTAGTGTAGAAAATGGTTCAAATGGCTCTAATCTCTATGGGACTTAACATCTGAGGTTATCAGTCCCCTAGAGTTAGAAGTACTTCAACCTAACTAATCTAAGGACATCACACACATTCATGCCCGAGGCAGGATTCGAACCTGCGACCGTAGCAGCAGCGCGATTCCGGACTGAAGCGCCTAGAACCGCAGGGCCACAGCGGCCGGCAAGAATAGTGTAGGCAGTCTCTTTAGAAGACATGTTGCATCTTGTAAGTGCTCTGCCAATAACACGCATTCTTCGGTTCGTTTTCCCCCACAATATTTTCTATGGGATCGTTCCAACTGAAGTGGTTCGCAGTTGTAATTCATGGATATACACTTGCAATGGCAGCCCTTATATTTGTGTGATTTATCGTGTAACTGAAATTTAACGGATTCCCTTTTAGTATTCATGTGAATGACCTCAAAAACTTAATTATTTAGGTTTGATTACCAATTTTCAGACAAGACATATCTTGTCTAAACCACTTTGCAATTGATGTTGATCTTCTGGCGACTTTAATAGACCACATACGTTAGTATTATCTACAAACTAACTAACATGACTGACCAGATTGCCCCTACATCATTTACATAGACTAGAGACAGCGGAGGGCCTAAAACACTTCTTTGGAGAACGCCAGATGTCACTTCCGTTTGACTCGATGACTTCCTGTCAGTTACTATGAGCTGTGAGCTTTCTGACAGGATATCACGAATCCAGTCGCACAACTGAGACGATGCTCCACAGGCACGCACTTTGATCAGAAGTCTCTTGTGACGGAAAAGAAACTTCATTTTTTACAATAGAACTGTGTAGTTTTTCCACGGCATCAGAATTCTGGGAAAATATGAATACAGTAGCAAAGTGTATGTTAGTCTTCATAGCGAAATGTTTCGGGGAAAAAATCTGGATACTGTGTAGGTATGTGAGATTGAAGTCCGCTAACGCTGCTATGCTTCAGCGCCCCCCCCCCCCCCCGCCCCCCACACACTCACAAGTCACCCAAGTTTTTGTAAACCCTGCCTAGAACAGAGTAAAAAAAGCGCATCTGTAGACAGACTTCTGTTTAACATTTAGCACAGATTCCAACTCCTTTTCCGTGAAACGCTTCTCTTTGAGAGTTAAAATACGCTACTGCACTGTGCCCTTCTTTTCACTAGCTACGGAATATTTATAATATATTTTAAAAAAGTGCAGTTTTACAGGCGGATCAGAATTATAAGTAAAAAAAGAAAATCCTAGATACGGAGTTGAACTTTCGACCTCGAGAATTCTAAGACAAAACTCTATTCGCACCACTTCCTGTATACCACAGCAATACGTTACTGAATCAATATACGCTACTGGTCATTAAAATTGCTACGCCACGAAGATGACGTGCTACAGACGCGAAATTTAACCGACAGCAAGAAGTTGCTGCGATATGCAAATGATTAGCTTTTCAGACTGTTCACACAAGGTTGGCGCCGGTGGCGACACCTACAACGTGCTGACATGAGGAAAGTTTCCAACCGATTTCTCACACACATTGAAACACATTATTGTGATGCCTCGTGTAAGGAGGAGAAATGCGCACCATCACGTTTCCGACTTTGATAAAGGGCGGATTGTAGCCCATCGCGATTGCGGTTTATCGTATCGCGACATTGCTGCTCGCCTTGGTCGAGATCCGATGACTATTAGCAGAATATGGAATTGGTGGGTTCAGGAGCGTAATACGGAACGTCGTGCTGGATCCCAACGGCCTCGTATCACTAGCAGTCGGGATGACAGGCATATTATCCGCATGGCTGTAACGGATCGTGCAGCCACGTCTCGATCCCTGAGTCAACAGATGGGGACGTTTCCAAGACAGCAACCGTTTGCTCGAACAGTTCGATGACGTTTGCAGCAGCATGGACTATCAGCTCGGAGACCATGGCTGCGGTTGCCCTTGACGCTGCATCACAGACAGGAGCGCCTGCGATGGTGTACTCAACGACGAACCTGGGTGCACGAATGGCAAATCCAGGTTCTGTTTACAGCATCATGATGCTCCCATCCGTGTTTGGCGACATCGCGGTGAACGCACATTGGAAGCTTGTATTCATCATCGCTATACTGGCGTATCACCCGGCGAGATGGTATGGGATGCCATTGGTTAATGCACGACCGCATGTTGCAGGTCCTGTACGGGCCTTTCTGGATACAGAAAACGTTCGACTGCTGCCCTGGCCAGCACGTTCTCAAGATCTCTCACCAACTGAAAATGTCTGGTCAATGGTGGCCGAGCAACTGGCTCGTCACAATACACCAGTCATTACTCTTGATGAACTGTGATATCGTGTTGAAGCTGCATGGGCAGCTGTACCTGTACACTCCATCCAAGCTCTGTTTCACTCAATGCCTAGGCGTATCAAGGCCGTTATTACGGCCAGAGGTGATTGTTCTGGGTACTGATTTCTCAGGATCTATGCACCCAAACTGCGTGAAAATGTAATGACATGTCAGTTCTAGTATAATATATTTGTCCACTGAATACCCTTTTATCATCTGCATTTCCTTTTTGGTGTAGCAATTTTAATGGCCAGTAGTGTACGTCTTCATAAGATTACAGAGTTGCCGAGGTGTCATCTTTTGACGTCCATTGTCTACGGGAATCCCGCACAGGAGGGAATTTTGGTAGACACGTTTCTGTACTGTTAGCATGCATGTGATAGTACTCTGGTGTCCGTATGAGGGAATTTTCGTTCGCCGTATGTACAGGGTGTTTGTCCGAAGACTCATCAGGAGCACTTTCTCTGGTGCTTCGGCAGATGCTTTCAGTTCAGTCTTCGCAATGTGTAAATGGGCTCTACCCAAGTAAATACTGCTCATCGCATGTCACATGTAATTCGCATTGTTTGTCAGCTGTAAGCGTCTGTTTGTCTTCTGTCAGGAATAAAATTATTTTTAAAGCAGAACTTTATATGCTCATTCGATAGTGCGGTCCCAAAGTGCACTGAGGTGACAAAGGTCATGGGATACCTCCTAATATCGTGTCGGACCTCCTTTTTCACGGCGCAATGCAGTAACTCAATGTGGCATGGAGTCAACAGATCGTTGGAAGTACCCTGGAAAAATATTGATCCATGTTGTCCATATACTCATCCATAATTGCGAAAGTGTTGGCAGAGCAGGATATTGTGCAAGAACTGACATTTCGATTATGTCCCATAAATTTCTTTCTTTCTTACTTTCGCTGACGCCATAGTTACGCAGCGATGGCAGGGTCGGCGTGGTTAGAACGGATTTGGCAAGGTTAGTTTTAGGGGTGGCCGGATGCCCTTCCTGCCGCCCCCCCAGGGATCTGCTGTCTGCATCAAGTGTAAATCGTGAAATAGTGCGAACGTGTTTCAAGTGTCTGCGACGCGAGTAACTGAGGCAGAACGTGGGGACCAGCTCGGCATTCACCTAGCGATATGTGGAAAACCGCCTAAAAACCACATCCAGGCTGGCCGGCACACCGGCCCGCGTCGTTAATTCGCCGAGCGGATTATATCTGGGGCCGGCGCGCCTACCCGAGTCCAGGGGCCAGCACGTTAGCGCTCTCGGCTACCCTGGCAGGCCTATTATGTCCCATATATATTCAATGGAATTGTTATCTGGTGATCTGGGAGACCAAATCATTCGCTCGAACTGTCCAGAATGCTCTCCAAATCAATCACGAACAATTGTGGCCAGGTGAGATGGCGCAATGTGATCCATAAAAATTGCATCGTTGTTTGGGAACATGAAGTCGGCAAATGGCTGCAAATGGTCTCCAGGTAAACGGACATGACCATTTCCTCGTTCAGTTGTTGCATAGCACCCAGTCCATTCCACGTAAACACCGTCCACACCATTTGGAGCCACCGGCAGCTTGCACACTGCATTGTCGGCAATTGGATTCATGGTTTCGTGATATCTGCGCCACACTCGAACCCTACCATTAGCTCTTAACAACTGAAATAGGGACTCATCTGATTAGGCCACGGTTTCCCAGTGGTGTAGGTTCCGACCTACATAGTGACGAGCCCATGGGAGCCAATGCTGGTGACGTGCTGTTTGCAAACGCACTCGCGTCAGTCGTCTGCTGCTGTAGCGCATTAACGCCAAATTCTACCACGCTGTCCTAACGAATATGTCCGTCGTACACCCCACACTTATTTCTTCGGTTATTTCATGTAGTGTAGCTAGTCTATTAGTACTGACAGCTCTGCGCACACGCTGCTGGTCTCGGAGGATATGTGACAGCTGTCGGCCACTGTGTTGTCTGTGGTGAGAGTTAACACCTGAAATTTGGTATTTTTGGCGCACATTTTACACCGTAGATCCTTGAATACTGAATTCCCTGACGATTTCCGAAGCGCACATGGGGGACATGACGAGCAGTAACTGCTTTGGCTGACGATAGCTACACAATGAAAAATGAAATTAAAATCCCTAGCGAAACACCAGAGAAAATGCGCGTAACGGCTCTTAGGAGAGACATACGGTAAGAGCCAAAGAAACAGGTACATCTGCCTAATATCGCGTAAGGCCCCTGCAGAACACGCAGAAGATCCACAACAGGACGTAGCATGGACTCAACTAATGTCTGAAGTGGTGCTGGAAGGAACTGAATCCTGCAGGGCTGTCCATAAACCCGTAAGAGTACAAGAGGTGGGGAGATCTCTTCTAAACAGCCCGTTGCAAGGCATCCCAGATATGCTCAGTAATGTTACTGTCTGCGGAGTCTCGTGGGCAGCGGATGTGTTTACATTCGGAAGAGTGTGCCTGGAGCCACTCTATAGCAATTCTGGAGGTGTGGCGTGTCGCATTGCCCTGCTGGAATTGCCCAAATCCTTCTGAATACGTACAATGGACATGAGAGTATGCAGGTGATCAGACAGGATGCTTACGTATGTGAATCGTGTCAGAGTCGTATCCAGACGTATCAGGGGTCCCATATCACTCCAACTGCAAACACCTCACACCATTGCAGAGCCTCCACCAGATCGAACAGCCCCTGCTGACATGCAGGCTCCATGGATTCATGAGGTAGCCTCCATACCCGTACACGCCTATCCACTCGATGCAATTTAAATGAAATACGTCCGACCATGCAACGTGTTTCCAGCCATCAACAGTCCAGTGTCGGGTTTGACGGGCCCAGGCGAGGTGTAAAGCTTTGTGTCGTGCTGTCATCAGGGGTACACGAGTGGGCCTTCGTGTCCGAAAACCCATTTCGATGATGTTTCGTTGAATGGTTCGCACGCTGACACTTGCTGATGGCTCATCATTGAAATCTGCAGCAATTTTAGGAAGGATTGCACTTCTGTCACGTCGAACGATTCTCTTCAGTCGTCGTTTGTCCCGTTCTTGCAGGATGTTTTTCCGGCCGCAGCGATGTCAGAGATTCGACGTTTTACCGGATTCCTGATATTCACCGAACACTCGTGAAATGGACTTACGGGAAAGTCCCCACTTCAGAGCTACCTCGGAGATGCTGTGTCCCATCGCTCGTACGCTGACTATAACACCACGTTCAAACTCACTTAAATCTTGACAACCCGCTACTGTGATAGCAGTAACCGATCCGTCAAACTGCGCCAGACACTTGTTGTCTTATATAGGCGCTGCCGATCGCAGCGCCGTATTCTGCCTGTTTACATATCTGCGTATTTGAATATGCAGGCCCATACAGTTTCTTTTGCGCGTTATCCTAAGGACAAACACACACACCAATGCCCGAGGAAGGACTCGAACCACCGCCGGGACCAGCCGCACAGTCCATCACTGCCGCGCCCTAGACCCCTCGGCTAATCCCGCGCGGCTATTCATGAGAAGAAGAGAGAGTATTTATGATATATCAAGCGGAATGAAAAATACCCATTCTTGCAGCATATGATCGAAAGTAAAAGAGGAATAGGAAGAAAGAGAAAGGTTTATCTGCGGAACAGGAGGCATTGGACGAGACTATTAGCTATGCAGCCACTGATGTCGCAAGAGCCAGAAAAGCTATTGTACTATGTATATATGTATATGTGTATGTATTGGACTGGGGACCTAGAAATGACGGAGACGCTTCGTCCCTGCAGTAGTCCTTTGTGGTACACAACTCCACAACAGGCTACAGCAGTCCACTCACCCCACCGCCGCCCCACACCGAACCCAGGGTTATTGTGCGGTTCGGCCGCCAGTGGACTCGCCCGGGAACGTCTCATTCCAGACAAGTGAACCCTAATGTTTGCATGGTAGAGTAATTGTGTTGTACACGTACGTGGAGACAGTGTTTGCGCAGCAATCGCCGACATAGTGCAACTGAGGCAGAGTAAGTGGAACCAGCACGCATTCGCCGAGGCATGTGGAAAATCGCCATAAAAACCATCCACAGTCTGGCCGGCACACAGGACCTCGACACAAATCCGACGGGCAGATTCGTGCTGGAGTTCGGCACGCCTTCCCGTTCGGGGAGCAGTGCGTTAGACCGCAACGGTTTGCAGGGCAGGCTCGAAGCTACTGTTAATGTCATCGCAACTTCTGTTGGTGGATTTAATTGAAAGGAGGAGGATCAAAAAGTTCGCGTTCTAGGGCGTTGCTGCAGCGTGTATGAAACGTAGCGCGACCATAATGCGGGTGTACACGCACAGTCGTTTAGGCAAGCGATTAGTGTGGCATTCGTGCCTTTCGGACGTGCGTGCGGCCAATGTGGAAACCTCACGTTATTACCAAAGTACTTTTATTCTTTTCTTGGCTGCCGATGTACAAAAACCGGTAGACATTCATAGGAGAATGAAGAACGTGTAGGGGGCAGCATGCGTGTTGCAAACCACTGTACTGCAATGGTGCGCCAATTCTGGCTTCTGCTGCTGCTTCATGGTAACGCATGTCCCCATATAGCAAATGTCGTAACGCAAAAGTTACGCCAAATCAAGTGAGAGGCACTTGAACACACGCCCTATAGTCCCTATTACTCCCCACGCCGTTATCACGCCTTCGGCCCCTATAAAAGTCCTTGAAAAGTCGACGATTGCTGTCGGATGAAAATGTGCAGCAGGCAGTAGTGGTCTTCTTCACCAGAAGGACACAGTGTTTTAAAAACGGGTATCTTCAGCCTCGTGCGTAGATGGGATGGTTGCCTCAATGCTCAAGGCGATTTTCCATGACTGTCAGGGCGATTCTGGACTGTACGGCCTTCGAATGGGAGCTATTTCATCCCTCCTTATACGTTCTTACACGCTATGTGGCTCGTTTCAGTACTAGATGCGAAAGAATATGACATTTCCTTTGAGTACTGTTATTGCACAAATGTTCATATTATTCCTTTCAACGGCAGTATTTTCCGGTGACTCACCTTTGTAATACCACCGTCGGAGCGGTTTAAAATGTGAGTTACACCGAGGAAACACTGCAAAGCTGCAGATTTATGCCTCACGACCAACACCGAACAGATCTCAAATTAAGTGGCGAGCGACACTTTCGGAATTTTGCATCATTGGCGAACGTGAGCGGGGAGCGCTTCACGAAATCCTCTTAGGATCGTAGGCGTTGGTGCGCTCGTTTTCGCTTTTATAAAGCCGACGCTCCTGCTGCCGAATCCTAAATACTCGGAAAGGAAGCGACCGCGGAAATAATTAACGGCGCTGTTTGCGGGCAAAACGCTGGAGGGGGTAGGAGGGGGGGGGGGGGCAGAGACAGAACGGTGTGTGAAGCAAGTGGGGGCGGGAAGCGAGGACTGTACAGGCAGCACAAGCCGGGAGTGGTGGGGGGAGAGAGGTAGGGGTGGGGTGGGGTGGAAGGGGTATTAGCGAGCACGTCGCCGGGTTGCGGTCCACGTCTGCTACAATTCCCAGCCCACCTGCGTCGCGAAACAAGACCCGCTGGCCCGGATTACGTCTTGCCTGTGGTACCACCGCTCCTGTGGCTGCGTCTCTGCCTCTTCCATTTATTTATATTTCCATCTGCCGCCAGTTGCAGCCTGTTTTTGCCTCTCTCCCTCGCAACCGCCCGCCTCGGTCTCAACCGCAGGGAGTGCGAGGCGGAATTAAATAGCGGCAAGTTTTATTGCCCCCGGCGAACGGTCACCCCGCTTCTGGTGACGGCGAGGATTTCGCGGCTCCGCCCGCACAGTGGGGGGTGTGTAACGGGCTCACGAAAAAGAGAGTTTACGTACCGCGTGTTTTTAAGTGCTCCGGTAATGCC
Source organism: Schistocerca piceifrons (assembly GCF_021461385.2). NCBI lineage: Eukaryota > Metazoa > Arthropoda > Insecta > Orthoptera > Acrididae > Schistocerca > Schistocerca piceifrons. Next base: position 950,346,435 of record NC_060139.1, read on the forward strand.
CCCGTTCTCCGTCGTAAAACTCAGCATTTGCAGGAAATTTTATAGCCTGTATTTGAGTAGTCTTTTCTGCGCGACGACTTCTTTCCGAAAGAAAAACTTTTATTCCACTGTGTGCGTATTCGATGTAAGGTAGCTAAGATAGGTAACTCACCTTGTATCCACTACGAATAAATACGTTAAAGTGATATTTTCTCCAAGGTATAGCGATTTTAACTTTTATAGCTGCCGAGTTATGACATCTACTTTTTCTTTTATATTTATTCTTCTAATGTAAATTTTGAAGCGAAGATTACTGCATCCATATAACACTTCTTTACAGACGAATGGAAAAACTCGTAGAAGCCAAACTCGGGGAAGATCGGTTTGGATTCCGTAGAAATGTTGGAACACTTGAGGCAATACTGACCCTACGACTCATCTTAGAAGAATGATTAAGGAAAGGCAAACCTACGTTTCTAGCATTTGTAGACTTAGAGTAAGCTTTTGACAATGTTGAATGGAATACTCTCTTTCAAATTCTGAAGGTGGTAGGGAGCGAAAGGCTATTTACAATTTGTACAGAAACCAGATGGCAGTTATAGGGGTCGAGGGACATGAAAGGGAAGCAGTGGTTGGGAAGGGAGTGAGACAGGGTTGTAGCCTATCCCCGTTGTTATACAATATGTATATTGAGCAAGCAGTAAAGGAAACAAAAGAAAAAGTCGGAGTAGGTATTAAAATTCATGGAGAAGAAGTAAAAACTTTGAGGTTCGCCGATGACATTGTAATTCTGTCAGAGACAGCAAAGGACTTGGAAGAGCAGTTGAACGGAATGGACAGTGTCTTGAAAGGAGGATAAAAGATGAACATCAACAAAAGCAAAACGAGGATAATGGAATGTAGTCGAATAAAATCTGATGATGCTGAGGGAATTAGGAAATGAGACACTTAAAGTAGTAAAGGATTTTTGCTATTTGGGGAGCAAAATAACTGATGTTGGTCGAAGTAGAGAGGATATAAAATGCAGACTGGCAATGGCGAGGAAAGCGTTTCTGAAGAAGAGAAATTTGTTAACATCGAGTATAGATTTAAGTCTCAGGAAGTCGTTTCTGAAAGTACTTGTATGGAGTGTAGCCATGTATGGAAGTGAAACATGGACGATAAATAGTTTGGACAAGAAGAGAATAGAAGCTTTCAAAATGTGGTGCTACAGAAGAATGCTGAAGATTAGATGGGTAGATCACATAACTAATGAGGAGGTATTGAATAGAATTGGGGAGAAGAGGAGTTTGTGGCACAACTTGACAAGAAGAAGGGACCGGTTGCTAGGACATGATCTGAGGCATCAAGGGATCACCAATTTAGTATTGGAGGGCAGCGTGGAGGGTAAAAATCGTAGAGGGAGACCAAGAGATGAGTACACTAAGCAGATTCAGAAGGATGTAGGGTGCAGTAGGTACTGTGAGATGAAGAAGATTGCACAGGATATAATAGCATGGAGAGCTGCATCAAACCAGTTTCAGGACTGAAGGTCACAACCACATAACACTTCTGGAGCTTGATCAAACAGTAACAAGACGTAAACGACGTAAACCTCTGTACGGACGTAATGGAAATAGGTCTCACAAATGTCTGCCCCATTGCACTAAATGCAAGCTTAAAACTTAACCCCGTCCGAAAAGGTCTCGGAAGGCCTAACGGCACCGACCGACCGCCGTGTCATCCTCAGCTTGGGCGTCTCTGAATGCGCATATGTAGGGGGATGTCGTCGGCACTTTACTCTCCCGGCCGTTGTCAGTTTTCGTGGCCGGGACAGATATGTCTCAGTCAAGTAACTCTTCAATTGGCCTCACAGGTGCGGAGTTCATCAGCTTGCCAACAGCGCACGGCAGACTCAGTGCTAGCCAAGCCCGACAGCGCATAACGTCGGTGATTTTATGGGAACCAGTGTTACAGCTATGAAAAACCCGCGAGGGTAGCCGAGAGCGCTAATGGGCTGCTTCCTGGACTCGGGTAGGCGCGCCGGCCCTGGATCGAATCCGCCGGGCGGATTAATGACGAAAGCCGGTGAGCCGGCCAGCCTGGATGTGGTTTTCAGGCGGTTTTCCACATCCCGCTATGTGAATACCGGGCTGGTCCCCACGTTCCGCCCCAGTTACACGCGTCGCAGATATTTGAAACACGTTCACACTATTTCACGATTTACACTTGATGCAGACAGCTGATTCCCTCCCTGGGGGTATGGGGTGGCGGCAGGAAGGGAATCCGGCCACCCCTATAACTAACCTTTCCACATGCGTTATAACCACGCCGACCCTGCGATCACTGCGGGACTATGGAGTAAGAGAAAGAAAGAAAGGAAGAAAGAAAGAAAGAAAGAAAGGTGTTACAGCTATGGAAAGGCCACTGGCGAACTAAAAGTAAGCAATGACGTAACTCAGGTAAGCTCTGTGTGTTTGTTATGAAGACTGTTGTATGAAGTGCGCAAAATATTGAGCCTGAGCACATGTATGCGGTAGAACGCAATTCCGAGTAGACAGCATTTCCAGATGAATTTCGTCTAGAATATTCGCCTCACACACACCTGTTATAAACGGCTTTTCATGCCTTCGAAAGTCGTCGTTATTTGTTTCTAGACCTCTTCTTTTAATTATCACCACAAATAAAACGACAGGCGTATTAGACTTCGTGAGAGTCAACGTTTCTCGAATGACGCCGGCCGCAGTGGTCGTGCGGTTCTAGCGCTGCAGTTCGGAACCGCGGGACTGCTACGGTCGCAGGTTCGAATCCTGCCTCGGGCATGGATGTGTGTGATGTCTTTAGGTTAGTTAGGTTTAAGTAGTTCTAAGTTCTAGGGGACTGATGACCTAAAATGTTAAGTCCCATAGTGCTCAGAGCCTTTTGAACCATTTTTGAGTGATGAATCGCGCTATACACTGTGGCAATCTGATGAAGTGTTTGTTCAAAACAAATAGCAGTGCTGTTGACAACATGACTGCTGGCTGGTGTGGCCGAGCGGTTCTAGGCGCTTCAGTCTGGAATCGCGCGACCGCTACGGTGGCAGGATCGAATCCTTCCTCGGGTATGGATGTGTGTGATGTCCTTAGGTTAGTTAGATTTAAGTAGATCTAAGTTCTAGGGGACTGATGACCACAGATGTTAAGTCCCATAGTGCTCAGAGCCATTTGAACCATCTCGAATGACTTATACAACGACCTCTAAATGTTTATTTACGAAGGTCTGTTTTACACTACTGGTCATTAAAATTGCTACACCACGAAGATGACGTGCTACAGACGCGAAATTTAACCGACAGGGAGAAGATGCTGTGATATGCAAATGATTAGCTTTTCAGAGCATTCACACAAGGTTGGCGCCGGTGGTGACCTCCTACAATGTGCTGACATGAGGAATGTTTCCAACCGATTTCTCATACACAAACAGCAGTTGACCGCCGTTTCCTGGTGAAACGTTGTTGTGATGCCTCGTCTGAGGAGGAGAAATGCGGGCCATCACGTTTACGACTTTGATAACGGTCGGATTGTAGCCTATTGGGACTGAAATTTATCGTATCGCGACATTGCTGCTCGCCTTGGTCGAGATCAAATGACTATAGCAGAATATTGAATCGGTGGCTTCAGAAGGGTAATACGGAACGCCATGTTGGATCCCAACGGCCTCGTATCTCTAGTAGTCGAGATGACAGACATCTTATCTGCATGGCTGTAACGGATCGTGCAGCCACGTCTCTATCCCTGTGTCAACAGATGGGGACGTTTGCTGGACAGCAACCATCTGCACAAACAGTTCGACGACGTTTGCACCAGCATAGACTATCAGCTTGGAGGCCATGGCTGCGGTTACCCTTGACGCTTGGCGTGATGTATGGGGTGCCATTGGTTACACGTCTCGGTCACCTCTTGTTCGCCTTGACGGCACTTTGAACAGATGACGTTACATTTCAGATGTGTTACGACCCGTGACTCTACCCTTCATTCGATCCCTGCGAAACCCTACATTTCAGCAGGATAATGCACGGCCGCATGTTGCAGGTCCTGTACGGCCTTTCTGGATATAGAAAATGTTCGACTGCTGCCCTGGCCAGCACATTCTCCAAATCTCTGACCAACTGTAAACGTCAATAGTGGCCGAGCAACTGGCTCGTCACAATACGCCAGTCACTACTCTTGATGAACTGTGGCATCGTGTTGAAGCTGCATGGGCAGCTGTACCTGTACACGCCATCCAAGCTCTGTTTGACTCAATGCCCAGGCGTATCAAGGCCGTTATTACTGCCAGAGGTGGTAGTTCTGGGTACTGATTTCTCAGGATCTATGCACCCAAATTGCGTGAAAATGTAATCACATATCAGTTCTAGTGTAATATATTTGTCCAACGATTACCCGTTTACCATCTGCATTTCTTCTTGGTGTAACAATTTTAATGGCCAGTAGTGTTCATAGTTTAAGACCTCTTCAACACTCACAAAAAAAGCTTCTTCTTTGAGGTAGGGGAAGTAACAGCTATTGAAATTAAAGAAACAAAGTTAGGAGTTAGGACCTTACCTGAATTTTTATGCTAATGACGGCAAATGTTAGAATGTTAGTTCCGTTTATTCCGATAAACTAAGCGAAAAAACGACGCAAAAAAAAGATGTACAGACTGTGTTTCCCTCGAATGTTTCGCTGATGATGACGTTTTGTTTTCCACTGCTGACAGCAACGACATAGCAGTTACGGCATTGTAGCTGCCTGATATGCATGTGTTACTGCAAACAAATTATGTAAACATGAACGTCTCTGGAATGTGATTTCACGAAACGTTGTCACTTTCGTATGTCACTTCTGCCATTGGGTTTGATCGGTACGTAGGACAGAAGCTGGCAGATCTTCAGTTTTCGAGGATCACTTATTGGAAATTTTAACGCATGATAGAGAAGGTATCATCAGAGCTATGAATATGGAAGTATCTACTTCCTTTTCTCGCTCGTAACGGCTACGTACACACAAGATTTTTCTTCTTTGGGCACATCTGCGGCAAAGTACCTCTCGAGTTATGAAAGTTTCATTATCCTCCTTCAATAATTATAATTAAAAATCGGTTCTTCAATTTTCGTGTTAGCGGATTAATGTTATGACAGCTGTGTCACCTAAAAAACGAGGTCTCATAAGAATAAAGGCATTCGCTTCCAAACGCAGCAATGAACTGGGGACGTCGGCGGAGACAAGCCCGTAACGGTTTCCTTACCCCGCCGCAGCTGGAAAGCTATTTTCATGTCCGAGCGCAGAGCCGCTCTGTCCCAGTCTTTATGAAATCGGAGATCACTTGGAAACATCGCACACGACGACAATGTCGTCTTAGTACAGATTCGGTTGCGTACTAATAGAAAATTTATTCCGAACTTTATATCCAGTTGAAGTCTATTCTACTCTGATGTTGACACTATAATTATGCAATGGCAAAGTGCTAAATGTTTTAAGTATCAGCGGCAGTGTCAAATACATGTCATCTGTGCTGACACTAACTGCTTTCGTAATTAAGCTTTTACCACGTTCAAGTTTTAATAAATTACTAATAATTCGTGTTAGTTTTGTAGTATCTGCTCCATCTGCTACAATATACCACAGTTATGACGATTACTTCAGAAATAATATGCAGTTTATTTACTTCTTTTCCATCTCTCTCGTTTGCATTTCACTGATCCTTATAGTAGATGTCCGTTGTTATTTAGCCAGTAAAATAACTAAAGAGGGCCGAAGCAGAGGCGACATAAAACGTAAACTGGCAATAGCAAGAATAGCATTACCGAAGCAGAGATATTTGTTAACATCTAGGTAATACATATTAAAATGTTAACCGAATCTCCCGTCGGTTCTTGCTACAGCAACATCATAACAAATGAAAGGCACCAGTTTGCTTTTGTTCTACAATATTGTAGAACAAAAGAAAACTGGTGCTTTTAACATACTGAAATGTGTGTGAGTCTTTTGTCCGTGTATCTGGCCGAAGTGAAATGTGGACGTTGAGCAGTTAAAACAAGAGGAGAGTAGGAGCTTTTATAGTGTGGTGCTACAGAAGAGTACTAAAAATTAGATAGGTTGATCGAGTGAGAAGGTACTGAACCGAACTGCGGGCAAAAGAAATTTATGACACAGTCTGAAAAAATTATTCCACCATTCTGGTGCATTAAGAAATCGTAAATTTCATAATGGAGGGAAGTGTGGCGCGTAAAACGTATAGAGAGATATAGTAAGCTGTGTCAAATTAATGGAGGTTTCCGTACATACATTTTTATAGCCATCTAGTTTGATGCGACCCATCACGAATTTCTCTCCAGCGAAAATCACGTCAGAGAAGCACTTGCACCCTAAGTTCTCAATTATTTGCTGGATATATCACTTCTCTGTCTTCCTCAGTAGATTTTATTTTCTAGAGCATCATGTCGGTTAATCCATAATCCCGTAACATATCCTATCATTCTGTCCCTTGTGCCTGTCTGCTTGTAAGCGTTTACCTTACGTACCTTTCTTAGCTGATTATGCGGAGAACCTCTTCATTATTTATCTTATCACTCCACCTGATTTTCAACATTCTTCTGTACCACATATCAAACGATTCTCTTCAGATCCTGTTTTCTCACTGTTCATGATTCACTACCGTACAATACTGTGCTCAAGACGTACATTCTCAGAAATATCTTCCTCAGATCAAGCCGCGTGTCTGATACCAGTAGAATTCTCTTGGCTAGGAGTGCCTTTTGTGCCTGTGCTAGCCTCCTTGCATCGTTCATAACGGATTACTTTGCTTCCAAGAGAAGAGAATTCCTTGATATTCAATACTTCGTCACCACCAACTCTGGTGTTCAGTTACTAGCTGTTCTCATTTCTGCTGCTTCTAATTACTTTCGCCTTCTTCCGATTTAATCTCAATCCACATTATGCGTTCATTAGACTGTTTATTCCATTCGACTGATCCTGTAATTCTTCCTAACTTTAACTGAGTACAACAATGTCATCTGGGAATATTATCACTGATATGAAACTGCCTGGAAGATTAAAACTGTGTGCCGTCCCGAGACTAAAGGTCCCGAGTTCGAGTCTCGGTCCGACACACAGTTTTAATCTGGCAGGAAGTTTCATATCAGCGTACACTCCGCTGCAGAGTGAAAATTTAATTCTGGATTATCACTGATATCCTTTCACCCCGTACTGACATGCCACTCTTGAATCTTTCTTTTATTTCCATCATTGCTTTCTAGATGTGCAGACTGAACAGCAGAGGCAAAAGACAGCATCCCCTGTTTACACGCTTTTTTAATTCGAACATTTCGCTCTTTATCTTGCAATCTTATTTTTCCTTTTAGGTTCTTACGCATACCTTGCTTTAGTTTTGAACAGATAGATCGATTTGCACAGCACAGAAAAAACGTGGAAAGCTGCATCAAAACTCTCTTCGGACCAAAGACCACAAAAGCAACAACTTGAAGCACCTGAAAAGTCGTATATTTTATTCTTGTAATAGCGCATCTGATTGGAGATGTGTTTACGTTTTGTATCACCTGCTTCAGTATTTCTCAAAATGGCTCAAATGGCTCTGAGCACTATGGGACTTAACTTCTGAGGTCATCAGTTCCTTAGAACTTAGAACTACTTAAACCTAACTAACCTAAGGACATCACACACATCCACGCCCGGGGCAGGATTCGAACCTGCGACCGTAGCGGTCACGCCGTTCCAGACTGTAGCGCCTAGAACCGCTCGGCCACCCCGGCCGGCGCTTCAGTATTTCTGTTGAGCAACACTGTCAAAAGCAGATCTCTATATAGAATTGTGTAAATCGATAATCTGAATCAAATTCGATTAATAATATAGGTGGTTGGATCATTCTGTAACAGTATACTAATGAAAGACAGATGTACCCCCCTAAAGCTTCATCCATAATGTTGAATCACATCAAAATCGGATCTAACTTCTCAAGTGCGCCTCGTAAATCAGTTTAAGACGGTGTAGTATTTGCAAGACGTAGGAAGCAAAATTAAGAGTAGCAGGAAGGTGGGCCAATGTCGCTCGCAGGACGTGGCGGGGTGACGCAGTGCTGATGCAACTTCAGTCTGAGTTAGAGGCGGGAAAACCTTTTACACCGACCGCGTCTTTGAGGAGGTACGGTATTCGGGCGCCACAAATAGATGGTGGCGCTGCGGGGCACCGCGCTGGCTGTAATTTTGCGGAGTACGTGCCCCGATTCCGCAATCGCACTTCCTGCATGCTCCACAAATTTCCTTCGCAACCTTACAAGCCCGTACTGCTCTTCTTTCATTACAACCATTGTGCGGAAGGATCGGAACTGTGCCCCTGTCTAGGCATATGGAAAAAGTGTGTATTTTTTAGTATCGAGTTTTTCACCTAGCTACGGATACTTGATTACTCGATACTTTTCAGCCGATACTTTTACTCATGTTGCTATTCATGTGGTCTTCAGTCCGAATCCTGCTTTGATGCAGATCTCAATGCTACTCTATGCTGTGCAAGCCTCCTCAACTGCGAATAACTACTGAAACCTACATCTTCCTGAATCTGCTTGCTGTATTCATCTTGTAACGGGACGTTCTCCTCTAGCATTACTTTTCTTCAATAGTAGTTGTCGATACCAATGTTATTTTTCGAATTTTAGACAGGTCAGTATTATCACAGTCGCTTTTCTGTAAAGTTTCATCTAAGTTTATACACAGTATGTTATATTCCAAGCTAAAATTTATGAAAAGGAATTACTTTTTCAATATTTTAGTTTCGATGTTGTAATCGATAATTACTTGTTCTGAATGTACAGTTAATTTATTCTTTCCTTTTTCCTTTTTTGAAACATTTGAAAATACGAAATATTTGCACACTTAAAGTTTCTATGATTAATTACGCAGTACTATACTGTTCACTATGTTTTTTATGGATTCATTTATGAAATAATACTCGAAATTAATGAGGTAACGAAAACTAGTAGGAATTCATTTGTTAAGAATAATTTTATACCCTTTGGAATATTGTTATTTCCGTTGAGTGTGAGAGTCGTAAGCTTGCCTCTGATGTGATCGGACGTAGTTTTGTGTAACAGGTACGGACAATGTAATTTTGGCTTTCTTAATGGGAACAATCAAAATACTGTTATGATATAGTAAAATGTGAGAAAATATATTTACGTAAATATTCTGGAACAAGATCTTTCAATTTATCATAGTTCAACAGTAAGGGCTTGATGCTTTCAGCTTCGCCGGCCGGGGTGACCGAGCGGTTCTAGGCGCTACAGTCTGGAACCGCGCGACCGCTACGGTCGCAGGCTCGAATCCTGCCTCGGGCATGGCTGTGTGATGTCCTTAGGTTAGTTAGGTTTAAGTAGTTCTAAGTTCTAGGGAACTGATGACCTCAGATGTTAAGTCCCTTAAAAATATATCAGTCTCATCAACATACTGCGAATATGCTCCAATTATAATAACAGAGCTCTACATAGGTTTATCAAATATGCTTACAACACTTGCTAAATAAAGTATCCGTAGCACCAATAACGAGTAGAGGAGGAGTAACTCGTAAATCAGTAAAGATAATGCGTCGTCGATAACTCACGAAAACAGCGCATGCTCAGAGCCATTTCAACCATTCTTTTTTTTTCAGCTTCAAGAATCATACCCCTAGACAATAAGAACTAGAGCCATCTCAACACGACAAGCTAGATAAACTTGAAAGTTTATTGTTCTTTGTTCCTCTCAAATCTTCATAATAGACTTCGCTTATTAATTACTTGAATTGGGCATTGTTTGATGTAGTCAATAGATGGAAGAAGGAGAGAGGAGGGAGATTATAATCTCTTGGTCTGCCTCTACAACTTTTACACCCCACAGTTCCTTCCATTATACAATTAATGATGCCCTGATGCTTCAGAATCATTCTGTCACATATTACTGCGTCAAAAATTGAAATGTCTTTTCTCCATAATTCTATGCAACACCTCTCATTAGTTGATCTTTAGCATTTTTCGGTGGCACAATATTTCGAAAGTTCCTATTCTCTTCCCGTCTGAATTGCTTATCGTCCAAGTTTAATTTCCATACAAGGCTATTACGCTCCATAAAAATGCCTTCAGAAAAGACCTCCTAATATTTAAATTTGTATTAGATGTTAACGAACTTCTCTTTTTCAGAAACGCTCTTCTTGCCATGCCAGTCTACATATCATACATATCCTCTCAATTTCAGCCGTCATCAGTTATTTTGCTGCTCAAATAGCAGAACTGGTCTACTACTTTTAATGTCTCATACCTAGTCTAATTTCCTCGGCATCGCCTGATTTAATTCGAGTACATTCCATTACCAAGATTTTACTTTTACTGACGTTCTTCTTGTATCCTCCTTTCCAGACACTGTGCACTCCGTTTAAGTGGTCTTCCAAGTCCTTTTCTGTCTGTGAAAGAATTACAGTGTCGTCGGAAAGCCTCGAAGTTTTATTTCCTCTTCATGAAGTTAAACTCCTACTCCAAATTTGTCGTTAGTTTTCTTTACTGCTTGCTCAATGTAATGACTGAATAACATCGGGGATAGGCTACAACTATGCTTCACTCCCTTCTAAACCACTAGTTTCCTTTCAGGTCCTTCACTCTTATAACTGCTATCTGGTATGAAAGCTGTATATAACTTTTCGCGTCCTGTATTTTAGTCCTGCCACGTTCAGAATTTTAAAGAGTGTATTCCACTCAGCTTTTTCAAAAGCTTTCTCTAAATAAACAAATGCTATAAACGTATACTAGCCTTTTCTTTATCTATCTTCTAAGGGCAGTCGTAGGGTGAGTACTGGCCTAGGTGTTCACATTTCTCTGGAACCTAAACTCATATTCGCCAAGGTTGGCTTCTACCAGTTAATCCATTCTTCTGTAAACAATTCGTGTACATATTTTGCAACTGTGGCTGACTAAACTCATATCAGAACTTCATAGTTAAGTATCATATGGAATGACAGCTGTGCAGAGGAGGCAGTGAAAGATGAACTAAACAGGTAAACAGAACGCAGCGTTGGACAGTCTGAAAGTAATCATCTGGCTGCAGTATCCTGCTTACTTCACCCGAGATTCAACGATGTACGTTTTATAATTAAAAAAATTAAGAGGAAGACTGATAGCTTCCCAAATCCAAAGAAGAACGTATATATAGCGCAAAATTAATCTGAGATACCTTTTAGGTTGAATTTTGTTTAAGAATAAATGCTGGAACGGAAGCGCCAGTTACTGTCTCCCCCCTCTTGGCGCTTCCCCTGACTGCAAGCTACGCAGAATGTGGTTTCATACATCGTGTGTATTTTTGGTGATTACAAATTTGATGAGGTGCGTATAGCTCTTATTTATTACTTTGAACATTTCATTCTCCTAACTCGTTTTTCCAAATATTTTTTCCAGCAGTTATTATTGGAGAGCGGGATTCAAGTCGGAGTTTTAATATCGTGATGCCACTGATCGACCGCCATTTTAACAACTTTAATTGCAAATCGAAAGATCGGTATTAGAACCTGGCTTCACTTATCTTTTTTCTATGATGTCCGATATTATTTTCAAGAGTCATTTATATACAAAGTGAGTCCTGACATAGAAATTCTTAATTGTGTTTTCACGGTCACGGCTACTATGAGTTAGCCGATTTTTTCCGCCTCATCACTCAATTATAATCTGCCCTTTCTCAGTTTATTTTCTACACTTATTACCATCAACATTCAGAATCGTACAAGAGGAAGGGGAAATTCCAGTTTCAACTACCTTACCAGCGGTTCTCTTCAGGGTGACTCGACTGCTTGAATGCAGATATTTCGCCATAAACAGGTCCAGTGCAACGACGATCGAAAAGTCGCTTCTACAGTTGTTTTACAATGGAGCACCCTATAACCCAATACGATTATTAAAAAAATTGCCAGTTACCTATAAGTATCATATCTCTCTCTCTCTCTCTCTCTCTCTCTAGCTACATTTTATCCTGTCGTACAGGATCCACTGTTATTCCAGAGTTGCAAAATTTCTTTTAAATATGTGACACGACGCCATTCCTATCACTAAAACTGTCATTTAAGCAAAGGTAAGGTCGTCGTGCACGTGACCTGTCTGAATCGTGTTAACTTTTTTCTGTCTTTCATCGTATTTTAATTGTTTGTGCATCCTACTTTTTTAATCTGAGTTTGGGGAACTGCCCAGCATTTACCTAAGGAAGCGTGGGAACCGCCTAAAAACCACACTCAACTGGCCGGTGTACCGGCTACTTTTCAGCTGCGCGGATTCGATTCGGTCCTGGCTCACCCCTCTACTTCGCCAACTAGCGTACTGCGCTTTGAGCTATATCAGAAGGTCGTACATACATTCTTGCTCCACCGGAGGTTAATAAATTTCCTAGTGATCCCTGCAGGTGTATGCACTGGCTGCGGATGACGCTAGGACGCGAAGCCAAAATCTCTCAGCGCTCTCTCTACCTCCTGCAAAGCCTTAGGGCCTGATCCTAGCACCTGGCTTCTGTGTTTGGCCGCATAACCTCCCTCCCGGAGGCGCATCCAGGTACGTACACACACACACACACACACACACACACACACACACACACACAGCGCCGCTCGCCACAGAGAAGCCAGAGGCAAGGCGGGGCGAAGCGAGGTCTTCCCCGGCTTGCGAAAACACTTTATACGCCTTCGGGCGCACTGAATATAAACGTGCGGTAAGCGAGCATCCAGAAGGGCACGGTGCCTGGGAGAAACACCCAAGCAAAACTGATCGGCGAGAGCTTTAACCGCCGAACTGATGGCCGAGTTTTTGCTTCGCTTTTTCACCGAAGTTCTTCCCCTCCAAGTCTATCGTATGCGTGCGCTGGCAAAATTTCATTCGGAGGGGAAAAAAAAATTATTTCCTCTGAAATTAAATTTACACACCATTGGTGGCAGCAGACAGCTGGGGGAAAACTTTCGACAGGCGTATTAAGCGTTGCTGGCTCAACTGAGTGACGTTTCCCGGATACCAGTTGGCGGCCGTGATTTGATTCCAAATCTCATCGCTCAGGATAATAGCTTTTAGTGCGCAAATGGATTTAAATACGGCATTTGTGACCCGTCGGGTATTTTCGTCTACTACTTCACCGGGTTCAGTACACTATCCTCGTTACAATATGAAAACATCGAAATATCTGACAGGTCATTTAAGGGTTATTGTTATCTATAGTCGTATGATGCAGTCAGTAGTATTCCTTACACATTGCTGTTTCTACGGAACATTCAGGCACGTCTTTCCTGGCGTTCTTAGTTAGCAGCATCCGCAGACTGACTGAACTACTATTCCAACAATTGTTAGGACTACCGTGAACAATTATAGGGGGCTATTTTAGTTTGAAAAAGCAATACAGCACTGAGGAAGTTCAGTGTGAAAGCAGAACAGTAAATACGTGCATGGTTGGGTTCAACCATTATTAGGAAGCATATTACTTACGAAATCGACGAACGAAGTCAATCGTACGAGCTGTAATCCCTCAAGCAACCTTTATCCACTTAATAATGGAGAAAATTATTATTCATTTCAGGCAACACGGTCAGGTTTCGTACGAAACGTTCTCTCTCTGTTAACTATCACTTAACCATGTCCGATCGCTGGAAAAGCAAACTTTTCAATTAATAATCAACAAAATATAGCGAGAAGGCGTTTACAGTCTCATTGTGAACACAGCTTTCGTCACGATAACTCTAGCAAAACAATAGAGTGATACGCAGACGAGCATAGAAGGAGCAACGTGATTAGTTAGTCTTTGTCAGTGCGCATAACATGGCTGCAACGTAAACAGCTGCGCGATTTTCCTTTGGATAGTTACACACACTCCCCGTTAACATACTATAATTGCTTTGCTTGGCGGGCTGGTGTTAACCATAGCATCCTTCCGCGCACTTCCGAAACTAATATCACAAATTCAGCCGCATAAAATAAACACACAGCACCGGGAAACAAAGCAAACAACGAAAACAAATTATACATCTGTTACACAATAAGACTGAAAATGTCGTCTTCAACTGGATGCACACTTCAGGTAGGAGAGTGAAATGACAATGTTGCACACGACAGGAGAAGTGATGGAGCATTCTCTCATTGGACGTTGCCATGGTGGCTATCCTGTAAACGAACTGGCGTAAACGACTTGGTTATTATGATTCAGACTTACACTATCGGTCAAACGTTTCCGGTCACCAATCACAACTGTGGATTTGTGGTTAATACAGGAATTTCGTTTGAAATAATCTATCATACACCAGCTCTGATAGTACTACAACCATAAACATGTAAGGATTAAGCGGCTGTGCTGTGTATTTGACTGGCTGCTCACCTACAGAAGCGCTGATGAATATCAACAATAACAGTGACGGTTCCATCCGAATAGGTCTCATTCCTTCTGCTGATTAAGTAGCATCAGTTTACAATGCGTTGTGTGCATCCAGCAGTGTTCTTCTATATCTGATCAGTTTAGTACCATATTACCTCGTAATGGGTTGGAAGCAGGAGCTCGAAATGAAAAACATGTTGTTGGGTTGGGTTGTTTGTGGGAAGAGACCGAACAGCGAGGTTATCGGTCTCTTGGATTAGGGAAGAAGGGGGAAGGAAGTCGGCCGTTCCCTTTCAAAGGAACTATCACGGCATTTGTCTAGAGCGACTTAGGGAAATCACAGAAAACCTAAACCAGGATGGCCGGACGCGGGATTGAACCGTGCTCCTCCCGAATGTGAGAAAAACATGCTGTAATTGCAGCTTTGCACCAGGAATGCTATTCTGGTAGGACAACAGCAGCAAAAGTTGGCACAGTCCAATCTACGGTGGTGTATACACTGCAACGGTTCAAGAAAACTGGTGCTTCGCGATCTGGGAGGTCCCGAGTAACATCATACAGCACTCATACACGGATGCAGGGTTCGTACCCGCAGTTTGGCTACCTGAACCTTCGGTAAGGCTTATTTACCAGCTGAAGCATAACAATGCAAAATTCCGTCATACCAAGTAAGAATTTTCTCCTCTTTTGGACTAGAATTATGTTTTTACGTCAGAACGTATGTAGAACGAAAACTAAAACTTCACTGTTCATTTTAAGGAGTTACATACCCCTGCAAACAAAGAGGTCACTCAACACTGACCAGAAGTTTCTTTTAGAAGTCTATAAAGAAGACTGAAGTGGAAATCTTTTTCAGTGCGTAAAATTTATAAAATGAATTTATCCCAGATGATATTTCGAGACAATAAATTGTGCTATTTATAAAATAAAATGTATTTAAAATCGTAGGTAAGTGGCAGAAGACTTTCCCAAATACACTGGGTTTGATTCCCTCTCGGTGGTAGGAATCTTTCAGTCACCTGTTACTTCTTTCACCTCTGGCAAATATTTTGGTGGAGTTAAAAATTCTGGGTTGCATAGTAGTTTGAATTCACTTTAAACTGTATACCTGGCTGGGTCAATCAGTTTGAGCATCGGAGGAGGGGAAAGCCGTACCGTATGCAATATGAGCACGCCTAGCAAAACGCTGTGTGGTTCTAACCAACCCTCGAATATGACGAGAGCTTTAAATCAAAATTTTAATGCTTCCGTGCGACATCGGTAAGAATTGCGATAAAGGGGAAATTACTGTAGTAGCAGACGACTTTGGCCAGTGACGTAGTGAGGGTACGACAAACGATATAAACGACACGTCGTATCAACGGCGATTTTTGAAGCATTAACAACAAAGACGAACAAAGACAATTTTGCTAGAACTTTGTTCGAATTAAAAAATATGTGATCAAATGAGACACATTTCGTGGAAAGAAAACTAATCCACTATCGTAAAAAAACTGTTTTACTGTTTAATGGGAATCATGGCCCTCAGTATGAACTAAAAAATTATTTATGGTAAAGTGTGGGCTGGTTTCAGAAAATCTCTCATATTTTACCCAGGTCTATACGTGTAGCTCAAGTGCAGCTTCTATAGCATATCGGAAAAGTGCTTCATAATATGAACTTTAACTATTTGTCGAAAGGAAACGAATATCGTGAAAACAACTGTACAGCTGTAGTGGGCACTACCATACACAATACTAGCTAAAAGAAAAATATTCATCTAGATATAGGAAAGTCAATATCCTGAGTAACTGACTCATCATGGCCCAGCCCGGACTGCTAAGTATAGAAACTTGAAATTTGGAGAGGATGATGCTCTTATACTACAGTCATCATTTAAAAAGGCGTTCTTCAAAAAAAAAAGTATTTACGGTTTTTGGAAGGTCGACTACTGGGGGATAAAATCTATGGAAATCTGTATTTCGATTTCTCTTAGAAATAGAAAATAAATGTTTCACTGCTTGTGGAATTTCAACCACTAGGGTGGTGAAATAGAGGATGAAAAAAAATTAAGAAAATATTTCGTTATATTAAAAAAGTTTTAAAGCTAAATAAATGAAAGTTGGTATCTGACTTCTCCGTTAAATGTAAAGAAATACGTGCTAAGGAATGGAAGTCTCTACGGAAATATACCCGCATGAATGCAAGTCACATAACTAACAAAAGCCTTTGACTTCACCTACCAGATTCGCGTTTTAGTCAGAACTAAATTCGGGAAATACCATGCTTCTACGGCCTTCATTAGAGAGTAAGGTTTAGAAGGTGTTCCAGTTTGTAAACAACATAAAATTCGATAAAGAAAACGAAAAAAAAATTGTGCATGCCATACAGCCTACGCTAGTCGTAAGTAAATCGAAGCCAATATCGGAAAATATACATTATCCATAAAGCTCTGGTGCAGACGGCGGTGTGCGGTTACGAATACACGCACGAATGAGCGCTACCTCGAAAGGGATCTCACACAGGAATTTTTGCTATTCATCAGAAAGAGCAGGAATTAAGTACCACAAGAAAAGCCGTGCGGCTGCGGTGGAGGACACGATAGGAAGTATGAATAAAAAGAAAATTATCCTAAAGAGAAACAGAGTGATAAATCGACTAAATATTAAAATTGTCTCCAAACAAAAGATACAGGATCATGTCCCTCTCTCACACACAGAATAGATTAAAAATTAAATTTCTTTCGAAGCCAAGGAAAATATGACAACAATGCAATAAAGAAATGCAATTCAAGCTGTGCATCAACAAATGACGTCAAAGAGAGCAATTAATGTTATGCAAAAGCTCGAAGACGCAAATTCGTGTAGACACATGAACTCTTCAGGACTGCAAAAGATACGTATTCAAGGTGCTCCTAAATTAAACTCACCTCTACATTCCCAGCTGTTGACTTCCTTCACCAAGTAAGCCGTTTAGCGCAATGCGTAGGCGTAATTTCGGTTCACGGGGCGTCACGAAAAATTGCAGCCACGCACGGATATCGTATTCCACTGCCGTTTGTAAGGCGTTGCCCATAGCATGATCTAAACTAAATCTCAAACACTGCTGGAGTCCTGAATGGTGGCGCCTATTATATACTGTCCGTGGCGAGACAGTAGAAAGCGCCCGAGCGTTTCTTGGCAACGGTCTAATCAGCGGTCAACACTGCAATCTGGATCGGCCGAGCGTTCTAGCACTTCAGGCTGGAACCGGGCGACCGCTACGGTCGCAGGTTCGAATCCTGCCTCGGGCATGGATGTGTGTGATGTCCTTAGGTTAGTTAGGTTTAAGTAGTTCTAAGCTCTAGGGGACTGATGACCACAGCAGTTAAGTCTCATAGTGCTCAGAGCCATTTGAACTTTTTTTTTTTTTTTTTTTGCAATCTGGATCCATTTTTTAGCGCCGTTAACACTGTAGATCTGTACACAGGATGTTCGAAAATTCCAGTTACGAACTTCTAGGACTGTAGAGAGAGAATGAGTACGTAATATTTGTAATAGGAACTCATGTTCTGAAACGTGCCGTTTCCGTTCTACGACGGTTTCATTTCTAATGTTTAACTTATCCACTTCTGGTTGAGGAACTGAATTAAGCGCCACAGTTCCATTATTAGGCAACAATACGAAAGAAAAAGCAACGGAACATCCATTTATCACTTAAGCACATTGTTTGTATTAACCCTTAGACATTACGTTTTTACATTATTCCAAAACAAAAAAGAACCCAGCATATTGTACGTACAGAACAGTACTGATGCATTACAACAGCAGCTCGATGTGGCGATCACCAACGTTGTTACAGATATTGTGCCTACGAAGTATGTTCTGGCACACAATCCCCATCGCACCTGGTGTCTCTTCAGTGTCTAGTGCAGTGGCCAGAACTCGTGCCAACAGATCTTCCTCTGTCTCTACAGGAGTCTCGTAAACTGAACTGGGCGTACATCAGGTGACCGTCTGACGTAGTACACGCCATCCTGTCTACTCTATTAGATCCTAGGAAAAGCAGTTCTAGGACTTTTGTTTTTTCCCTCAGCAGACGTGGACTCATTAAAAATCTGAACTGAAACCGTCATGGCTTCCTCCTCAAAATATTGTGTACTCACTCACCTCTAAAACTCCTAGAAGTTTGTAACGGGAATTTCCGGACCCACTGTATGAGAGCGATGTAGGGGAGAACGGGCAAGTTGACGATCGGGGTAAGTGGTTAATTACTTCGTTTCAGTGCGTACCTATTGACAGCATCGTCATATGGACACTATTTACGCTTCACAAAGTAAGACACTAAAAATTCGAACAATGAATCCACTGTTACCAGTTTAGTGTGCGTTAGATAATTGCCGCGTTATAGTTTTTAAGACATTCAACGTCATCTCCTGTGAAAGAACTGCTGCGATATTTGGTTACTCTTCTTTTTTTATATCGGGAAAAAAAGACAATATGCGTTTCACAGTCACTATATATTCATGCTTATTACGTGTTAATCCCACTCCCACACTGGATTCGCATTCAGGAGGACGACGGTTCAGTCCCACGTCCGGCCATCCCGATTTAGGTTTTCCGTGATTTCCCTAAATCGCTCCAGGCAAATGCCTGGATGGTTCCTTTGAAAGGGGACGGCTGACTTCCTTCCCCGTCCTTCCCTCATCCGATGAGACCGATGACCTCGCTGTCTGGTCTCCTCCCCCAACCAACCAAAACCAACCAACCAAATACTACTCCAATAATCAAACACTTTTAACAAACCCGACTAGGGCAATTTGACGATTCGTTATCTGCTGAGCAGCAGGTGCAGTCGATAATACAATAATTACGAATGCGACATTTAACAGTATGATGTTCTTGCGTTTAATTAACAAGATTTTGCTGTGGCGAAAAGTATATATTGCGCCGGGATGGTTCTTTTGAAAGGGCACGGCCGACTTGCTTCCTCATCCTTCCCTAATCCGATGGGACCGATGACCACGCCTTATGGTCCCCTTCCCCAAAATCAACCAACCAACCAAAACCATATATTGTGTTCCTGTTACGGACCGAGCCGAAACTGAATAGCTCTGAGCACTATGCGACTTAACTTCTGAGGTCATCAGTCGCCTAGAACATAGAACTAATTAAACCTAACTAACCTAAGAACATCACACACATCCATGCCCGAGGCAGGATTCGAACATGCGACCGTAGCGGTCTCTCGGTTCCAGACTGCAGCGCCTAGAACCGCATGGCCACTCAGGCCGGCGCCGAAACTGAAAATACAGGTTGCTGCACTTGAATGTTAATCCACAGAAATTTTTAACTAATCTCCTTATGAACATCACTTCGAGCGTAATTAAGAACCAAGACATTCAAAACCTGCTACTCCCATTAACCAAAACGCCCGGCGGGTTTGTGTCGAGGTCCAGTGAACCGGCCAGTCTGTGGATGGGTTTTAGGCGGTTTTCCATCTGCCTCGGCGAATGCGGGCTGGTTCCCCTTATTCCGCCTCAGATACACTATGTCGGCGATTGCTGCGCAAACAAGTTCTCCACGTATGCGTACACCACCTTTACTCTACCACGCAAACATAGGGGCTACACTCGTCTGGTGTGAGACGTTCCCTGGGGGGGTCCACCGGGGGCCGAACCGCACAATAACCCTGGGATCGGTGCGGGGCGGCGGAGGGGTGAAGTGGACTGCGGTAGTCGTCGTGGGGTTTGGACCACAGCGGCTGCGGCGGGGAAGGAGCCTCTCCGTCGTTTCTAGGTCCCCGGTTAGCATACAATACAAAACAATACAATATCAACATTGAACCATTGCATAAACAAAGGCCATGTGTAAAAAAATGCAAAGGGCAAGTGTTTTAACAAGCTAAACGACAAAACTGGAATCACACTAGGTGGAATAAGATAATTTAAAACAACCCCAAGTAGAAGAGTGGATAGCGTATTGAAAATGCCACGCAGGACGGGATGAGGTCTGTTCAAACTATGAGGAAAATAAAGGGGGTGGGGAGACGGCAGGCTGCAAAGACGGTGCCACATCAGAATTTCTCTATACCGCCTAAAGCAATTTACAGAAAACGTAGTACACGTATGGCTTTCTGTGCATAAAAGAATTACTGTGACAGTCAGACACCTGCAACACATCTATGGCCGAGGGTGGTGGTGACCAGAGTGAAACAGAATAATAACTCAGGAACGCCTGGAACAACTGGTTGACTTTATCTCTGTTGTCAGTGCGCCAACCAGGATATGAGGATGGGCACTGCAAAGAGCCAATAATTCTGTCAGCGTACTTCAGGACTAAATACCGTAGATGCATTTAACTTTCTCTCAGGAGTCGCATAGCGTAAAACACCGGAGAATCAGACAATTACCAGCAACAGATACTGGTGAAATATGTGTACAAATATGTGTGAAATACGTTAAATACACTACTGACCATTAAAACTGCTACACCACGAAGATGACGTGATACAGACGCGAAATTTAACCGACAGGAAGAAGATGCTGTGATATGCAAACGATTAGCTTTTCAGAGCATTCACACAAGATTGGCGCTGGTGGCGACACCTACAACGTGCTGACATGAGGAAAGTTTCCAATCGATTTCTCATACACAAACAGCAGTTGACCGGCGTTGCCTGGTGAAACGTTGTTGTGATGCCTCGTGTAAGGAAGAGAAATGCATACCATCACGATTCCGACTTTGATAAAGGTCGAATTGTAGCCCATCGCGATTGCGGTTTATCGTATCGCGACATTGCTGCTCGCGTTGGTCGAGATCCAATGACTGTTAGCAGAATATGGAATCGGTGGGTTCAGGAGGCTAATACGGTACGCCGTGCTGGATCCCAACGGCCTCGTATCACTAGCATTCGAGATGATAGTCATCTTATCCACATGGCTGTAACGGATCGTGCAGCCACGTCTCGATCCCTGAGTCAACAGATGGGGACGTTTCCAAGACAACGACCATCTACAGGAACAGTTCGACGACGTTTGCAGCAGTATGGACTATCAGCTCGGAGACCACGGCTGCGGTTACCCTTGACGCTGCATCAAAGACAGTAGCGCTTGCGATGTTGTACTCAACGACGAACCTGGGTGCACGAATGGCAAAACGTCATTTTTTTGGATGAATCCAGGTTCAGTTTGCAGTATCATGATGGTCGCATCCGTGTTTGGCGACATCGCGCTGAACGCACATTGGAAGCGTGTATTCGTCATCGCCATATTGGCGTATCACCCGGCGAGATGGTATGGGGTGCCATTGGTTACACGTCTCGGTCACGTCTTGTTCGCATTGACGGCACTTGGAACAGTGGACGTTACATTTCAGATGTGTTACGACCCGTGGCTCTACCCTTCATTGGATCCATGCGAAAGCGTACATTTCAGCAGGATAATGCACGACCGCATGTTGCAGGTCCTGTACGGGCCTTTCTGGGATACAGAAAATGTTCGACTGCTGCCCTGGCCAGCACATTCTCCAGATCTCTCACCGATTGAAAACGTCTGGTCAATGGTGGCCGAGCAACTGGCTCGTCACAATACGCCAGTCACTACTCTTGATGAACTGTGGTATCGTGTTGAAGCTGCATGGGCAGCTGTATCTGCACACACTATCCAAGCTCTAGAATGAAATTTTCACTCTACAGCGGAGTGTGCGCAAATATGAAACTTCCTGGCAGATTAAAACTGTGTGCCGGACCGAGACTCGAACTCGGGACCTTTGCCTTTCGCGGACAAGTGCTCTATCGACTGAGCTACTCAAGTATGACTCACGCCCCGTCCTCACAGCTTTAATTCCATCATTACCTCGTCTCCTACCTTCCAAACTTTACAGAAGCTCTTCTGCGAACCTTGCAGAATTAGCACTCCTGAAAGAAAGGATATTGCGGAGACATGACTTAGCCACAGCCTGGGGGTTGTTTCTAGAAATTGTGTCTGCTGTTATTACTTTACTCTAAGAGTTAGCTTGTGATTCACACAGACATGGTCCCATGATGCCAAGTTTCGTGAATATACCTTCTGTAAATTACCTTATATAATAGTTTGGTTGTCAGTCCCTCCTGCCGCAACTCTATTTCGGAAATGTGCAAAGGAATGTCATCCATCCCTCAGCTCAGCTTATCCACCGCTAACTGAGGCATGTTCGCACACACACGTCACCAGTTTTCAGCTACCAGGAAACGCGATACGCGTCCGGACAGCGTGTGCCGAAAACTGCGACGGCGAAACTTGGGTGCCGGCGACTCGACTACAATGGGTTGCAGTCGGCCAAGTTGGAAGCCCTCGCTAACTGCTGCTGTGCCGGCTCCATTACAAAAGAATGCGCCTGCCACAACGGCCCATAAAAGTAGTTTTACGAGCCAGCTTTCGGCGCTCCGAGAGACTTCTAGGATTTCCAACCGAGACTGGGGGTGTCGGTGAAGTGTAGAAGCTGGAAATTAGCATACAAAGTAAGCTGTCCGTTTCCGGCTCAGGTACTGCATTCAATTTCGTGAAGGACTTATTATCTCGCTATACTTCTTGATTTTCCGTACTGCAGAGAGAATTGCAAAACGGAGGCGCTCAACAGCTTTAACAGCTCCAGAGTTTCCATCCCGGGGATTTAGAGGTTGTTCATGGAGCACATCGCTCCGCAACGCAAAACTCCGCACAGTATTTCATTGGAATCCAGTATTTTTGTTCCGGCTGGAGAAAATTTCGGAATTAACTGCCACTGAGTACTATAGGAGAGACAACGGGAGTAACACGGTAGAGAAACGCTTCTCAAACGGTTCACGGTAATGGCGGCGGGTCAGAAATATTAGATATTTCGACAGGTAACTTCCCGGTTACTTTTGAAGAATGAACTTGGGTGCCACTTTACAATGGCAAAGATGTGACTTCTCGGCATGTCAGTGTCACACGAACTCCGCAACGTAAACCTGTTTATCATCCGATCTGTTCTCCAAAACTGGTATTACAGCTTCTATTCTACTCAGTAACTTCCGGCAGACCTGTTATTTTTGTCTGCGCTACTTCCTGTAACACTTCAGTAGGCCATCCAAATACTACATGTTTGTGCAACTTCATGTTTTCAAGTCGAATAACAGTTTCTTACTGCAAAGATGTCCCAATTCGGCCAAACTTTGCAGTCTGCCTCCTATTCGAAGCTCCATCATTAATATGATGGACACTAAAATACGGTTTTAGGCAAAGGATTAAGTTTCGCACCCACGCGAAAAATTTTGCCAATATCTGCCATCATCGTCTTTGAAGAAGCTATTTGACTACTCTCCATGGATTCAGCAGAAGAAATAAGACGTAAAACTTTCCGAGCTGTTATGAAGGCTCGCCCACAAACGAGTAATATATCTGCGGCAGAGAAGACTGCACTACGTAAGCTTCGCCAGGATACCAACCGAGCGAGGTGACGCAGTGGTTATCACACTGGACTCGCATTCGGGAGGACGACGGTTCAACCCCGCGTCCGGCCATCCTGATTTAGGTTTTCCGTGATTTCCCTAAATCGTTCCAGGCAAATACCGGGATGGTTCCTTTGAAAGGGCACGGCCGACTTCCTTCCACGTCCTTCCCTAGTGCGATGAGACCGATTACCTCGCTATCTGGTCTTCTCCCCCAAAACAACCCAATCCAGGATAACGATCGGTGGTTCTTCCAGTTGGTAAAGGTAACGCCACTGTTTTAATGTCTCGTGACGACTATCACGATAAAATGTAGTGTTTACTGAGAGATGGCATACACTGGTAGCACATATTGGAGGATCAGTAAAGACCCCACTGACCAGGTGGCAAGGGTGATTGCTTCGCATCTGAAGACCTCCTTTTTTTCACCATAATTTCTGGGAAGATAGGAACTAAGTGGTGCAGTCCGTCCGAGGACTTTATGGACTGCCAGACATCCGTAAGAAAGATGTTCCCATGCGTCCAATAATGAGTAATTTGCTCTCCAACCCTTAGTGTCGTTTCTAAGGTCTGTTGTGGAGAAAGTATCTCAGCACATACGCTACTCTGTGGACTTTGTTGGCAAGTTGCAATCACTGAAACGGAATAGTTACGATCTGTTGGTCATCTTTGATCTGGTGTCTTTATTCACGAAGGTTCCACTTTCAGGTTCCTTACCACTTACTGACAGAAGTTTTGATAAAGAATATTTAATAACGGATTTTCAAGAGACTGACGTTGTCGCCATGAGTATTCCCTTGGCCAATTTATTTATGGAGGACCTCGAAGAAAAGGCTCCGGAATCTGCTACTTTAAAGCCTACAGTATTTTGGAGGTATATTGACGACACGATTGTAGTGTGGCCCCATGCTGAAGATAAATTAGAATAATTTTTAGATCATCTGATTTCCGTCCGTGGACAAATCCAGTTTACAATGGAAATTGAAAAGGAGGGATGATTTCAATTTTTGATGCTTTCGGTCAGTGCAGAGATGGTGGCACATAGGGACATGTAGTGTATCGGAAACAGAAGAGTACAGATTTACATGTACGTGCAAATGGCAGCCGCCATCCTTCCCTGATGATGAGTGTTCTCACAACTTTGGTGCACAGAACACACATCATTACTGATGAGAGCAGTCCACAGGACGAGAATCTACAATTACGGACAGTTTTTGAAGCTACGGTTACTCTGCTCAGCAAATACATAAGGCGCTACGAATGAAAACAAAGGTGGCCATAAGTAATAGAGAAGAAGATACAGAAGGATTTAAATCTATGGTTTTCCTGCCAAGTGTGGGAAGGCAATCGTCAAAAACAGTGCGGAATCTCTTCAAGCAAAAAGTAAAACAGATTTTCCTTGCCCCACCGAAGACAGCAGCACTCTTGGTTTCCGCTAAGGATGATTTGATGCCTCAGAAGGCTAGGGTTTGCAACTTCCCCAGAGAAGGAGGCCCTCCATACATCAAGACGACGATTCGTACAGTCCATGACAGACGTACGGAACACCGCAAATACACCCAGATTTCACAGCGAAATAAATTGGCTGTGGCAGAGCACTGTATTGATTCTGGTCTCTCTACGTTGTTCGAAGACGTCGAAATTTTTGCGTCTGCATCATCTTTCTGGGACTCAGTCAAGAAGGCACTTAAATTCGCTTGGCGATTAATTTCATTAATAGAGATAGCGATTTTAGCTTGGAAAGTCACGGACTCCAACTTACAAAGGCGTCGGGCGGTGCAGCTCACAGTGATACATCGACATCCCAGACTGGATCGACCGCGTAGCTACAGACCTAGTTCATGCATGTGTGTACTTCTTTGGCGACGATCAGCGTCTCTGGCGCCTGTGTATCAGTGGTCGCATGTGCAGTGGGGCGTTCCACGAGTGTAAAAAGACGGAGTAAGTACTGAAGCGACAGTCTTACGGCTCACTCTGAAGCTGCCAGAACTTATAGCAGAAATATCGTAAGAAGAACCTGAATTCATACAGCTGAACGCCTGATGTTTAGTGGAGCTATTACATTTTTATTACAAAATTTAGAAAAAGGTAAATTATTAATTTTAATATCGTAACTAACAGACGGATCACGGAAATGTGTTTAAAGAAAATGTGCAATAACAAGCTTTAACTTCAAGTACTTACATTCAGAACGTATTTTTACGCTAAAGATACTACTTAACATTTGTACAATGGACACTTCACACAGTACAATAATTCGTTTTACCACTTTGTCGTGGAATATTATTTTATGGTTTTCCTATCAGTTTTTGGTACAGAACCGGTGCCAATTTTATTTAGTTGAATGCAAGAGACTATTTATGTTCTTCTCAACTTACTGATAAAATCGTAAATGCCGATGTTAGACGATTAAAATAAACAGCTAAAAACAGAGTGAAAACGTTTGCATGCACTTTAGTTCCCCAAATAGAAGACTTATCTGCCCAATCATACTTACTCCTTCTTCTGTCTGATGGGCAGGTTATGGATTCCGGGTGAAAGGAGTAGCGAAACTTTCCTCCAACTTTCCTGATTTGAGACAGTTCGTGTCCGCTCGACATAACGGCCAGTTTCCGATGAATTTCAGTCGAAATCAAACAAGCGCTCAGCAAGTTAGCGTTCCAGTGCAGGCGGCTGGCCACTAGCTGAAACTTCAGAGATATAATCATGTCTGTAGAAAGTAAGTGATGTGAACAAGGCGATCTGAGCCGCGAAGGACCGAGAATCAGATTGGCTTGAACTTTTTAGAATTTCCGTCCTAGCGGACAGACGTAAGAACTCATCTCCTCCACTGTGTCCCGATGTGAAGACAACTACAGCGTCCTATGATTCGGCACTCGTGTTTCTCACTACAGGGACGGCCGGGAGCGAGCTTGATTTCTGGGGGGAAAAAATGACAACGGAGGCGTATCGCATTTGTTAAGATGCTTCACGCCATTTCTTCTTATGGGTACGGTCAACGGTCGTTGTGGAGGCGTCCAAAAAGCACAAAGTTCCTAAAATCAGTTGTCAGACGTCTTAGGTAATTTCTTAAATAATTGACTGTAGGATGAGAACTTTTTATAAATCGTGAAGGCAGTTCTGCAGTTATTCACGATCATTCATAATTATGTGTGTCGTCTCCTAAAGCACTATGCCTATTCTCATCTAAATACTCTGATGTTTTTGCTTGCTTCGGTCCTCTGTTTAGTGGACAGACATCGATATACGTCACTATTAACATCAGGGACAAGGAAGACAGGGCATTCGTTTCTCCCAATCTGGTATCATACGGAGATTACAAGGAGCAAATAATCCTAACCACGACAGGGGTAATAGTCTGCAAGTAAAAGGAAGGATGGGTGCTCAGAATTCTGGGATCTGTTCAGCGTGTACGTATATTCAAAGATTATCTTTACCGAGTAGAAAATTACACCAATCTGGTGAGACGTCCAGCCTTTACTGTCTATTTTAACCACTGAGAAAAGTGTGTTCAGTATAAGTTTATTCCAGCCACCATAAGAAGTAACACAGGATTCATTATATACAGCATAAAAACCCAAAGCACACAGCGTAGAAACATAGCATAGAGACATAGCTATAGCACCTACCAGCATACTTCAACATATTGATGCCCGTATATGCACGTTGTTTCCTGTAATTGTCATGGAAGGTTACAGAATAGAATAAAAATGTTCCATAATTTACCTAAGTCCATAGGCTAGAATATTATAATCTTCTCCCAGATGTAACCCAGCTCAGACGTCTGAGATCACACTGCCTACAAGTAATAATCTCAGCGACTGCAATGAATACTTACACTGTGCTCCCTCTTTTAATTTCCAACAGAGTCTCTTGTACCCAAGAATAACGTTAGTGTGATATGAATATTCTAATTACTAACCAATACCTGGAAACTCCCGCCACGTTTGTTTTGTAAGCAATTATGTACGACGTATGCGCAGTGACAACGTGAATATTCCCTTACAGCGTTGCCCGTTAGATGTCCATTACGTGTTCGTCCTGATTTAAGAGTCCATTTCTTATGTGTCGTCAAGGGTATGATGCTATAGTTCAATTCTTTTATCTTGGCGGCTCACGCATGCCCGCCCAGACGCTGGAGATTGCTGCGTTGCCAGTTGCACACGGCGCACGCGCCATGAGAAGCAGCGCCATAGTACAGCATAGTTCGCAGGCTTACGTTTACGGGGGGGGGGGGGGGGGGTGGAAGGAGCGCGCAGTTTATGAAGTAAAGCCACCACGGCTGCGTTAACCCTTTCGCTCCTACAGAGACGTGCTCCCCGCATTCCGCGCTGTGCGCGATTTTGTCACTGCACTGCTTGCGTGTGCTGACACATGGTGTTCCGACTGCTTTGACACATTTATCATTCGATTTAACAAAAACTATTTGGCCCAAAAATTAGATTTTTACACATCTTCTCGACTGATACCTTCCCCCCATAAATGACTTAATTTTGTTTCGATGTTCAACGCAGGTATTATGCAGCATTAAATATAGTAAACCATTGCACGAGATTTTGAAGAGTTTGCAGAGGTAAAAGTCCATAGAGTATACTTTCCGTATGGTCGACTTTAGTTGCCACAATGTTGAGAATGAAGTGTGGACAAGATACCTAAATTTCATATAAAATTTACTGTATAACAATATCTCATTTAATTTAAGTACCACATAGGTGTCGTATGTAATATTGACAATTATTCCATCTTTCGCGACTGTAACCAAAGTTTTATTTACACAGGGCACGTTTGGCTTTATTTTAAAGCACTTCAATCAATCAAAAGGAAGTAGACAAAATACATTAAACAAAACTGGGGACGTACAAAGACATTAGGAGTTGAATACACCGTCTGTCAGTGAAGTGCTCTGAGCTATGTCAAATATAATTTTTTTGTGTGGCACACACAAACAACATTTATTTGCTAAAACACTGATCAGCCAACACAAACGTTGAATATTGTGTTACCGCAGCACAAAACTACGAAAGGTGACTTGGCAATGGAGGAGACAAAATACTGTCCACTGAACATGCTTCAAAAGAGAGAAACGCGTCTGGTCTAAATAAGTCGCTTATTACAGTTGCAGAAGAGGAATATATTTCAATACCATTGGTAAAACTGCGACTGTGGAACAAAAACAAGAAAGAGAACATAAGTTCCATTGTGTATGTGCCATCCCTTTCATTGATTGAAGTGCTTTAAAATAAAGCCAAACGCGTTCGGTGTAAATAAAACTTTTATTACAGTCGCGAAAGACGGAATATTTCTCAATATTACATACGACACCTATGTGGTACTTAAATTAAACGAGATATTGTTATACAGTAAATTTTATATGAAATTTAGGTATCTTGTCCGCATTTCATTCTCACATTGTGGCAACTAAAATCGACCATTCGGAAAGTATACGCTATGGACTTCTACCTCTGCAAACTCTTCAAAATTTCGTGCAATGGTTTACTACAGTTAATGCTGCATAATAACTGCGTTGAACATCGAAACAAAATTAAGTCATTTATGGGGGGAAGGTATCAGTCAAGAAGACGTATAAAAATCAAATTTTTGGGCCAAATAGTTTTTGTGAAATTGAATGATAAGTGTGTCAAAGCAGTGGGAACACCATGTGTCTGCACAGGCGAGCAGTGCAGTGATGACAAAATTGCACACAGCGCGGAATGCGGGGAGCACGCGTCTGCAGCAGCGAAAGGGTTAATGAAGAGACAAAGCACTAGAAATTTCAAAAAATTGCATTCAAACGAATATAATTCGTGAAATAAGGCACTTCGATAATATTTTTAAGTAATGAAAATATTAAGCACCACACAAGGTTTGAACTCATAACCTTTGGGGTAGAAGGCAAACACCTTAACCAATACGCTAACGCAACACGTGTTACTATAGAACGACATGAAGACTCTAACACGTCACGCAAAATACTGACAAACATTGTTAGTATGACTATGAATTAATTACGCTTCGTCAAAGTGCAATAGCAAATAAACAATTACCGCTGTTCTTTATTGCGAAAAAGCGGTTCGTGAGATTGATACAAACATCTTTCCTTGCTTTCGCCTGAATTAGGAGTCTTATTGCTTGTTTGGTTTAATTAATTAATAGAATATGAAGCAATTGGTATAAAGAACGCTTTTTCCAAACTTTCTATAAAAGAAAGTCTGCTATCAAGACATTGCTTTTGTTCCATTACTTTATTTATGACTGAACAATTTCTAAAACTGAAGACACTCGTCCATGCTCTGCACTGCAGTCGAGATCTGGCAACGTCGTTCTCTGTTCATTGGCTACGTCCGATGCGCAGAACGAACCTAAACTCGGCCGCCAACATAAATGATGCGCACTTTAGAACTGCTTGACACTGTTTGAATTCTGAATAGCAAAAAATTCAAATGCGTTGATATTCTACGTGACAAACTTTAATATATGTTTATTTGCCTGTATACGTCACTGCACCTATAATTATATGACATGTAGCTGTTTGATTTCTGATTCTTTCAACTGACTGCGAAGTTAGCCGATCTATTTTTCTTTCTTTTCTTAGTTAATGAAGTAATTAAAATTTTAATTTGGGTCAACTGTTCCGCATTCGTTAATCTCTCAAAGAAATTAAGTTTCACTACATCATCACTTTAAACAACCACAAGACCAAATGTTCCGTGAACATACAGACTGACGCTAAGCGTTAGGTGAATGTGTACCCAACACTCACGAGTGACGTGTATAACTACCTCACTTGGATATGCTACTAATACTTCATACATGCATTTCTAGTGAGTGTCACTAATGTTGGCATGTGTGTTTAATGTTGCAAGAGAAAGTGTTACATGAATACTTTTCTTGTTTTTGGCACCAACGTCTAGGGGATGGCGACCAATAAAAATCTTGATAATAAAACAATTCAACAGGGTTGTTGGTTATACAAGATTGGGGCACGTGTTTTATATTTACCATTTATTACTTTGAGTTTTCTCATCACATGTTTTTTAACAAGCAACTTTTACTACATAATAAAACACACAAAATGTTAGAATAAAAGCATCATTTAGACGTGCAATGTCTCATATTAACAAAACACATTCCATTTCCGTTGTATAAGTTCGTACAGATCGCAGAGTGACCAAATCACACAAATGACTTTCATAAAGCGTGTACTTTGGCGCGCATTTAGATGTACGTATAAAACAGTATTGCTTCCATAAGTTTCTAAAAGCTTCAGTCCATCAAATTAGTAACTGTAGAATATCCACTTTTTGAGTAGTAATAAATTTAAAAGAAATCGTATTTATTATATTGTATGTCCGAAAGAACAGACATCACGCGGAATCCGCAGCTCGCTACATGTTAAGTAGATTAACGGTGGAGAGGGCAGAAAGGACAGGAAATCATATTTTTTATCACTGAAAAATTCTAATACATTGAGGGTCACGAGAATGAAAGCGCAGTTACTCACAGAGGTCCATAGTAGGCTGTAATTATCGTATGGCAACGAATCTTGGTAGATAATGCAGAACCAATTGGCGCTGAAAAAATTAGTTCCAAATTTGGCCACCTGGTGCAAATCTGGCGCTGTGAATGGGAGAAAGATGTACAGAAATGTTTCCATACATAATGAATTAGTAACAGTACGTGGGCAAAAAAGATCGAACAAGTGATAAAGATGAAGAAAAACGATAGCTGGAGTTGGGAATAAAATTGATGTTTTCCATTAAGTCACCGGCTTCCGAATAATACCCATTTTCGAACCAACCAAGGCTTGGAAAATTAAATGCCCTTTCAAAATCAGTAATGTTCGCTTGAGAATTGACATAAATGTATAGGCATCATTTTAAGTTAAGCAGTTTGTTCAGTATGAGCACCAGAAACGTCGAGCAGATGCTGTACAGCGCCAGATTGGCACCTGGTTGCCAGAGCTGGAACTAAATTTTTCGGTTCCATATCAACGCATCAGCATATCAGCCAGGATCTGCTGCTACACGATAACTACAGCCCGCATGGACCTCCGTGAGTAACTGCAAATTAATTAAAACCACCCAGTATAATAGAAACAAAAGGTATTTATGAAGTAACTAAAATAAATTCGATAATATTAAAATACGTATCGACACGAGGTGTGTTCAAATTTACCTTTCACAAAATATTTATTTATAACAACGTTAAGTGTATTTCTGGAACATGTTAATACGCACATCAAGAAAAGTTTTGCATCACCCAAGTTCCCAGAACTCCTGAAGATAGACGTTGTCTGTGAATATTGCATCACAGACACAGTCCCTTTGACGGTTCAGAGATGTCACTAACCCGCCCAAAGATGTAAAAAACCATGCATGAGCAGCTGCCTATTAGACGGAGGGTATCCGAGAGCCGATCAGTTCCGGTCATTCCACCACGGCTCATGTTGTCTGTAGTTCAACCATACCAAGACGGTCAATACCGCGATTCGATCGCTTCCGCATTGTTACTCTGTACGAGGAAGGCTTTCGACAACCGAAGTGCCCAAGTGTCTCGGAATGAATCAAAGAGATGTTGTTCAGACAGGGAGGACATACAAAGAGACAGGAACTGTCGACGACACGCCTCGCTCAGGCAGCCTATGGGCTACTACTGCAGTGGATGACAGCTACCTGCGGCTTATGGCTCGGAGAAACACTGACAGCAACGCCACCATGTTCAATAATGCTTTCCGTGCCGCCACAGGACGTCGTGTTACGATTCAAACTGTGCGCAATAAGCTGCATGATGAGCAAATTCACTCCTGATGTCCATGGCGAGGTCCGTCTTTGCAACCACGACACCATGCAGCGCAGTACACAGGGGTCCAACAACATGCCGAATGGATCGCTCAGGGTTGGCATCACGTTCTCTTCGCCGATGAGTGTCGGATATGCTTTCAACCAGACAATCGTCGGAGATGTATTTGGAGACAACCCCTTAGATACACGGTCCAGCGAGTGCAGCAAGGTGGAGATTCCCTGCTGTTCTGGGGTGGCATTACGTGGGGAAACGTACGCCGCTGATGGTCATGGAAGGCGCCATGACGGTTGTACGATACGTGAATGCCATTCTTCGACCGATAGTGCAACCACATCAGCAGCATATTGGCGAGGCATTCGTCTTCATGGACTACAATTCGCGCCCCATCGTGCACATCTTGTGAATGACTTCCTTCAGAATAACGACATCACTCGACTAGAGTGTCCAGCATCTTCTCCAGACATGAACCCTATCGAACATTCCTGGGATGGATTGCAAAAGGGCTGTTTATGGAGGACGTGACCCACCAACCACTCTGAGGGATCCACGCCGAATCGCCATTGAGGAGTGAGACAATCTGGACCAACAGTGCCTTGATGAACCAGTGGATAGTATGCCACGAAGGATACATTCATGCATCAATGCAAGAGGAAGTGCTACTGTGCATTAGAGGTACTGGTGTGTACAGCAATCTGGACCACCACGTCCGGAGGTCTCGCTGTATGGTGGTACAACATGCAATGTGTGGTTCAAAATGGTTCAAATGGCTCTGAGCACTATGGGACACAACTGCTGAGGTCATTAGTCCCCTAGAACTTAGAACTAGTTAAACCTAACTAACCTAAGGACATCACAAACATCCATGCCGGAGGCAGGATTCGAACCTGCGACCTTAGCGGTCTTGCGGTTCCAGACTGCAGCGCCTTTAACCGCACGGCTACTTCGGCCGGCCGCAATGTGTGGTTTTCATGAGCAATAAAAAGGGCGGAAATGATGTTTATGTCGATCTTTATTCCAATGTTCTGTACAGGTTTCGGGACTCTAGGGACCGAGGTAATGCAAAACTTTTTTTGATGTGTGTAGTTTTCCATGTAGTGAAAAATAAATTTCTATTAAATATTACATAAATTACACATGGAAAAATAGTCGATCCATGCGCCCATAGAAACTGATATCTGTAGGATAACTAATTTTCCTGACCAAAACCTTTACACTGAAACATACAGATAAAGGTTAGACAGTTTGCGAAATAATTTGGAAAAGTATAGAATTCTCGCAGATACTTTAGTATAATTTGTTGGTCCAGCAGAAATTAATCCCGTACTTCATAACTGATATTAGAATGAACAACGCCAAAAACAGAGATAAGGTAGCAATTTCCGTTAAACCGTTGATGGTATCGGAAACTGTAGTTGAGATAAGAATCCCATTATCTTTGTTTATTATACGGGCCAGTGCTCTGATTTATAGTCTAGCGCCCTGCTTACGTTCCCCTTGGCAACCACTCCGGTGTGACGCATTCGCGCTACTCTCCACTCCCGTGTTCAACGGAGCACAACCGTCCCAAGCGACAGCGCTGCATCCTGAAGTGACAGGGCGAGCCCTCTTAAGACCTCAGCTAGCAAACAGCCCGCACAAAGGTATATTCCTCGCCAAGAAAGCTCCCGCCCGTCTTGTTAGACAGCGCCCGACGTCTTCCCTACGTGCAGGCTGTGAGGGCCGAGACCCACCACAGACCTGGAAGCTCCACGAGGTGGTTTGCGTTAAATTCAGTGCAAGACTCGGCGCATCGAGACAGCCAGGTGTCACGCATGTGGAGCGTTAATACCGTGTGGCGAGCACGTTAGCATGTTTCCTTTGCCACAGCAAAGCCCTCTGGGCTATGTACGCGGGGTAGTGAAATATTTTAATTTACATCTCGGAAAAATAAAACTGCGTAATTAATTTTTCATCTGTTTTCAGATGCGTGTCTACAGTCCTGAAACACATTACGGAGGTTTACCGGTCTCCAGGTTCACAAAAATTTATAATTTTTTTCCCTCCTTGTGTTGTTAAGGGGGAAGGACGTCAAACGGGCCGACTTGGAGTAGGAGAGACACCGCAGGACATTTTAATTTCCACTGTCTATACTTTTACAAATAAATTCATAGACCTTTCTCAGCATGACCAGAGAGGATTCAGGATTCACGCTCGCAGCAGTGCAAGTTCCAAAACATAGCAAAACAATTTTTTTACATGTGAAATTTCATCAATTTTTCACTTACTTTTGGTTGAATTTGTTGCTATGAGTTCACTTTTCTTTACAAGTAAGAGAGATTCAGCGATGAATTTTTCACAGCATACAAACAATACTTACAGGTGTACAATTTATTTTATTCATGAAAAAATGAATGAGTTGTTACATTTTCAACTTCATGTTTAGAAAACTCAAATTTTGTAGTTAATTATGTCAGATTTTACTACAATTTTTAAGAGATTTCGAAAAATCTAGAGTTTTGCATTAAGGAGTTCGTGTTTAATAAGCAGTGCAAAATTCATCGAAGAAGCTCTCTTACTTATGAAGGAAAGTGCACCTATACAACAAATGCAGCCAATAGTAAGTGAAAAAATTATGAAATTTGCATGTAAAAAAATTTCTTTTGTTATGTTCTGAACTTCCACTGCTATGAGTGTGAATCCTGAATCCTTCCTGGTCATACATTGTTTCATGAATTTATTTGTAAAAGTACAGACAGTGGAAATCAAAATGTCCTGTGGTGCCTCTTCTGCTCAAAGTCGGTCCGTTTGACGTCCTACCCCCCTTAAGAATATGTGATCAAAAGAGTTTGGACGGAAAATTATTCTTTATACCTGAAAATCATGTTTCAATAAAAGCGCGCATACGTCCACTATAACAGCTCTCGACGAGTGGGCCCTTTTCGACTCCTATCGATACCTCTTTCCCTGTAAACCTATTCTAACAATTTTGGCCGAAGAAAATTTCGATACGGGTGTTCTAATTTCTCCCCAGACTTCTTAAGTACATGTTTTAGATAAAAGTGAGATGAAAAAAGCTGTTATGGTGACTTCTGTCTCTAAGCTGGTCGTTGGTTGTGTTCCAGAAATGAACAGCATAGAGACAGAAGTGATGACACTTCCTGCAGGACAATGCTCGAGAACTTAAAGTGCAAGCTCTTACTGATTCGTTTGACTGATGGGGGCTGCTAAGTGCTTTACCACCTACTGCACTCCCCTGACTTAAGCCCTTGTGAATTCAACTCGATTTCTAAACTGAAGGAAACACTTCACGGCATTCGCTTCAGAACTGCTACAAATTCGTTGGGCAATAGACCGCGCCGTCGGACTGTCAACACAGCTGGCATTGCTAAGAGTACCCCACGACTTCCACATCGCTGGCAACGGGTTATACACAATGCTGGTGACTACTTTCAAGTTCAGTAAAACTCTGAAACACGTGCCTAATTTGTACGAGCTGTAAATAAATAGTTGCCACTATTAAAGTTCCAACCCTCGCACATCATAGATGTTAGAGATTTGAAAATGTTTCTGAAATCATATACTTCCATTAGATGAAATGCGGGGAGATCGGCAGGTCGGACTCAGAAGCAGCATTAACGCCCTGAATAAATACATCCGTTCAAAAGGAGAGAGAAAAAGAAAATGAAAGTCCAGTTTCCTCCGATATTGGCTTTTAAAAGCGAACGCGTTTTTCACATTCCACTACCTAAAGGGATTACTCCTCTCTCCCGTGGGCATTGTAAAAAGGACTGTCAGTCAGAAATGGTAGATTGCCGAGTCAGCCCTACATGCGGGAAATCACACCGGGAGTGGTTGCAGAAGAGTGGGGAAAGCGGCGAGGGTAGAGGGAAGAGCTGCCTTGTGTTTCTTCCTTTAGAGGAATTTAATTTTAAGTGGCGAATGGCTTCAGACACGACGGTGTCAGAGCCAATTTCAACAGATATGGAATGCAGCCCCATCCCAGTGTGGCACTCCAAGCAGAATCTGTCGATCGTATGGAGGTGTGGCAGGGGAGAGAGGTGACTGTGCTGCCGGAGGAGGATGGAGGGGGGAAAGTGAGGGGGTTAGAGTAGGGGTGGTGGACGAGGGGATATCGTCTCGTTGGGAGGTGGAACGGCCGGCAGTAGAAAGGGAATTAGGGTGGACGTCTAATCCAGTGAAAGGACACTGGGGCGCGTGCAGGCGACGGCGTTAGTGGCAAGAGGAGGCGCGACACAAAGCAAGCCCCTCCCCAACGTGGACAGCACAATGCGTCCGACACCGCCGTGCTAGCGAGCTTCGACTTTCGCTCACCCGACCTCTTCGTTCGCCAGAAGCGCCTCGGGACGCTCTCCCTGTTGATAAGATAGGATTTGTCCTTTAGCTGCCGTGTAGGAGAGGCCTAAAAGAGAAGAACTGAGTCAATTTCTGTGCGACTCCCTGTAAAGTTGACTCGTGGACACAATGAATATAGTGCTACAGACGCGAAATTTAACCGACAGGAAGAAGATGCTGTGATATCCAAATGGCATTCACACAAGATTGGCGCCGGTGGCTACACCTATAACGTGCTGACATGAGAAAAGTTTCCAACCGATTTCTCAGACACAAACAGCAGCTGACCGGCTTTGCTTGGTGAAACGTTGTTGTGATGCCTCATGTAAGGAGGAGAAATGCGTACCATCACGTTTCCGGTTTTGGTTCAAAATGGTTCAAATGGCTCTGAACACTATGGGACTCAACATCTGAGGTCATCAGTCCCCTAGACTTAGAACTACTTAAACCTAACTAACCTAAGGACATCACACACATCAATGGCCGAGGCAGGATTCGAACCTGCGACCGTAGCAGTCGCGCGGTTCCGGACTGAGCACCTAGAACCGCTAGACTACCACGGCCGGCCGACTTTGGTAAAGGTCGGATTGTAGCCTATCGCGATTGTGGTTTGTCGTATCGCGACATTGCTGCTCGCGTTGGTCGAGATCCAATGAGTGTTAGCAGAATATGGAATCGGTGGGTTCAGGAGGGTAATACGGAACGCCGTGCTGGATCCCAACGGCCTCGTATCACTAGCAGTCGAGATGACAGGCATCTTATCCGCATGGCTGTAACGAATCGTGCAGCCACGTCTCGATCCCTGAGTCAGCGGATGGGGACGTTTCCAAGACAGCAACCATCTGCACGAACAGTTCGACGACGTTTGCAGCAGCTCCTCAAACCACTGTAGCGCAGTCCTGGTTGCGAGACAAGCACAATTATACTGCTGAGAGGTGACATCGCCAAAGGAAGGGATGCAGGTGGTTGGCAGGAGAGTGTTTCCCACAGCATAATACTGCCCCCAGTAGCCTACGTCAGTGGCGCGCTGTGCGTTTCGAGTAGCCGGTCATCTCAATGACGGCGTTTGTGGAGACGGGCATCGACCATGTGTACCAAAAAATGTGATTCACGGGAAGAGTTGACGTGCCTCCATTGATGTTTTCGATGTCTTTGCATCAGCATTTGAACAGGTATGGGTGGTCCGATGCGAGGTTAAAAAATAAATGCTTCAAATGTCTCTGAGCACTATGGGACTTAACATCTGAGGTCATCAGACCCCTAGAACGTAGAACTACTTAAACCTAACTAACCTAAGGACATCACACACATGCATGCCCGAGGCAGGATCGAAACTGCGACCGTAGATCCACGCAGTTCCAGACTGAAGCGCCTAGAACCGGACGGCCACACCAGCCGGCTATGCGGGACTCCATGCTGAACAATGTATGGTGCTGTTTCGGCAGGGATGCCACAGATCACACTATCGCTTTACAGAGGAGACAATCTTCGAGTCCCACGTTCTGTTTCCCTGTCCTATCTTTTTCTGTGGACCCTCACGACAGTAGCGTGTGAACATTCGACCAACTTCGCTGTTTTAGAGATATTCGTTCAGGGGCTCTGCGTAATAATAACTTGCCCTTTGCCAAAGGTGCTTATCTGAAAGGATTTCCCCATTTGCGGCCCATATCTTTGACAAGGTAATCCCCCATCAGTGCCTGCTCCGCATCATAATTACTGCGTCACGTGCACTGAACGACATCAGGCCATATTCTGCGTCGCTGTGGGTAGTGGCCATAATGTTCTGGCTTATGAGTGTACATAATCTGCAGCTGTGGCAGACGATGTAAGGCTGGTTGCCTTACTCGAAGTGCGTGGAATATTTTCCGGAGCAGTTTTACTTCGCGCATCCTATACATACACTGAGCTGCCCTTGTTAACTCTACGCAGAATTTCTAAGGTTTCACCGGTTTATCAATTATGGACCTGCAAGTAACATTCTGGTGGAAAGGAAAGGAAAGACGGTGGAAAGGATTAGCGAAGGTGCTGGCGAGAGAATAAATTACGAAGCCAACAGCGAAGAGCGGCCGGCTGGCTTTGGCGGCGCACAGACGGCTACGCCTGGCAG
The DNA here is from genome assembly GCF_021461385.2 of Schistocerca piceifrons. Lineage (NCBI taxonomy): Eukaryota > Metazoa > Arthropoda > Insecta > Orthoptera > Acrididae > Schistocerca > Schistocerca piceifrons. The sequence continues at coordinate 950,385,428 of NC_060139.1, forward strand.
CCCTGGATTTGCGGATCCTGTTTACAGGCGACAGGTAATCGCCGGCAATTACTCAGCTTCGACTGAGCCGCTTGTCGAGCTGCAGGCAGCCGCTTTGGCTTCGCTTCGCTTCTGTGCACCGAGCACTACTCCGGCTTTGGCGCTCGTCGCAGTGCGAAACCAATACATCGACAAGGCAGGTAATGCTGTGTAACAATGTTTCAAACGCAACAAGGACGCTAGAGCGGCATTTCTGACACTGCGCTTGATAAGGGACGCAAGGCTTAGGAAAAATCTAGAAGCGTTCATAGGATCTAAAAAATTGCGAAAAGTATCCCACTACGTAAAATGGTGCAGGATATTCGAAATTATCAGAAAAGTAAGAGGAAGCTATAAGGAAAGACAGGTAATATACAAGGGCTATCCAGCTAAATTACGCTAAAAAATTTAGGAAAAAGTGATTTCTCATTCATTTGAAAGCGACACTACTGCCCAGCATACACTCCTGGCCATTAACATTGCTATACCACGAAGATGACGTGCTACAGACGCGAAAGTTAACCAACAGGAAGACGATGCTGTGATAAGCAAATGATTTGCTTTTCAGAGCATTCACACAAGGTTGGCGCCAGTGGCGACACCTACAACGTGCTGACATGAGGAACTGATTTCTCATACACAAACAGCAGTTGACCGGCGTTGCCTGGTGAAACGTTGTTGTGATGCCTCGTGTAAGGATGAGAAATGCGTACCACCACGTTTCCGACTTTGATAAAGGTCCGATTGTAGCCTATCGCGACATTGCTGCTCGCGTTGGTCGAGATCCAATGACTGTTAACAGAATATGGAATCGGTGGGTCCAGGAGGGTAATACGGAACGCCGTGGTGGATCCCAACGGCCTCGTATCACTAGCAGTCGAGAAGTCAGGCATCTTATCTGCATGGCTGTAATGGATCGTGCAACAACGTCTCGATCCCTGAGTCAACAGATGGGGACTTTGCAAGACAACAATCATCTGCACGAAGAGTTGCAAACGTCCCCATCCGCTGAATCAGGCATCGAGACGTGGCTGCACGATTCGTTACAGCATGCTCTATCAGCTCGGAGACCACGGCTGGTGTTAGCCTTGACGCTGCATCACAGACAAGAGCGCCTGCGATGGTGTGCTCAACGACGAACCTGGGTGCACGAAGAGCAAAACGTCATTTTTTCGGATGAATCCAGAATCTGTTTACAACATCATGATGGTCTCATCCATGTTTGGCGACATCGCGGTGAACGCACGTTGGAAGCATGTATTCGTCATCGCCATACTGGCGCATCTCCCGGCGTGATGGTATGGGGTGCCATTGGTTACACGTCTCGGTCACCTCTTGTTCGCAATGACGGCACTTTGAACAGTGGACGTTACATTTCAGATGTGTTACGACGCCGGGTGCTACCCTTCATTCGACCCATGCGAAACCCTACATTTCAGCAGGATAATGCACGACCGCATGTTGGAGGTCCTGTATGGGCCTTTCTGGATACAGAAAATGTTCGACTGCTGCCCTGGCCAGCACATTCCCCAGATCTCTCATCAACTGAAAACGTCTGGTCAATAGTGGCTGAGCAACTGGCTCGTCACAATACGCCAGCTGAAGAGCTGTGGTATCGTGTAGAAGCTGCATGGGCAGCTGTACCTGTAGACTCCATCCAAGCTCTGTTTGACTCAATGCCCAGGCATATCAAGGCCGTTATTACGGCCAGAGGTGGTTGTTCTGGGTACTGATTTCTCAGGATCTTTGCACCCAAATTGCGTGAAAATGTAATCACATGTCAGTTCTAGTATAATGTATTTGTCCAATGAATGCCCGTTTATCATCTGCATTTCTTCTTGGTGTAGCAATTTTAATGGCCAGTAGTGTACAATCAGGCCACAAAGGTCATGGGATAATGATACACACACACACACACACACACACACACACAGACAGACAGATGGCGGTAGTACCGCATACACAAGGTATAAAAGGGTAGTGCACTGGCGGAGCTGTCATTTGTACTCATGTGATTCATGTGAAAAGTTTCCCATCGTGGTTATGGCCGCACGATGTGAATTAACAGACTTTGAACGCGGAATAGTACTTCGAGCTTGTCACATGGGACACCCCATATAAGAAAACGTTAGGGAATTCAGTATTCCGAGTCACACAATATCAAAAATGTGGCAAAAATACCACATTTCGGGCATCACCTCTCACCATGGACAACGCAGTGGCCGACGGTCTTCTCTTAGTGACCGAGAGCAACGGCGTCTTCGTAGAGTTGTCACTGCTAACAGACCAGGAGCACAGAGCGAAGCAACTGCAGAAATCAACGCAAGGAGAACGTATCGGATAGGTCAGTGCGGCGAACTTCGGCGCTAATGGTATGGTCTGTGGCATCTGACGACTGTCGCCGGTGCCTTTGCTTACAGTGCGAAATCGCCTGCAGTGCCTCTCGTCGGCTCGTGACTGTATCGACTGGGCCCTAGGCAACTGGAAAACCGTGGCCACGTCAAAAAAATGTTTCAAATGGCTCTGAGCACTGTGCGACTTAACATCTGAGGTCATCAGTCGCCTAGACCTTAGAACTACTTAAACCTAACTAACCTAAGGACATCACACACATCCATGCCCGAGGCAGGATTCGAACGTGCGACCGTAGCGGTCGTGCGGTTCCAGACTGTAGCGCCTTTAACCGCTCGGCCACTTCGGCCGGCTACTATGTCGAGAATGGTCACAATATGCTACCATAAAACGTGTTCCACAGCCATACAAAGGTCTGACGCCAGCGATACAAGCCTACACTCATGAGCTTCGTGAAAACGAGAACGGCCTGCCTGTTTTTCCAATCGATATTTATTCGTCTGATGAGGACGTTAAGCTTAGTGCCCCCGTTGCAAAGTAGCAGTAAGCTCTATGCCGGCACTGGGCTGAATACTCTCCCAACCTGTCAACATGATATGTTAATACGGACACGACATTACATTGCACACACTCATCACCGACGTGCACGCGATACAGTTGAAGTTAATACACTAGATATGCAAGCGGCCCAAGTAGCATCAATGCGAAGAAGGCTTACACCGGTCCATCAGCCAAATGAGTTCACTACCAATGTCTTCGAAATTACTGCTTTCAATTCAACACATCGTTTTAGTCTACGGTACCGCTAAGACTGCTTTCAGTAATTACTCGGCTACTCAGTCGCACTGACCGTCAAAATTTGTAGGGTAAAGTTTTTCCTGTGTATAAGCACTGATGCGTGATATTGCATTGGAAGCGAACGAATGTTTCTCAACAGAAAGCTCCACTGGGATCAGGTTCATTAAATTACGCCAATATTTCTAATGAGTTCGCTATCGAGTAAAATACAAAACGGAAAAAAGGAAAATTAATCAGGTAGGGAGAGACGCAGTTACAGGTCTACTCGTCGTACGGGCTAACGTATCGCAAAGCGAGCTTTAAAGTCGGAAAATGTACAAGGTGTTTTCCGCTGCTGATTTTCCCACATGTGGATAATTGCGACGGCATATGTAATTTAAAAAATGAGTGGAGAATGTTTCCTTTGAGCGCGCAGCACTCCCGTAATTAAAAACTTGTATCATGGGACTTGACAGAGTAAACCTCAAAACAGGGCTTCTCTGCAAAAAAATTCCTTTCATTCATCAACCACGGTGCCTTTCATCTGACCTAATCGGTTAGTCATATTCCTCACGAGCTACACTTGTTTGGTAATTCGGTAGAAGTCGGTTTATTTTGGAATGGGAGTGCAGCCGACTATTGTCAAAAATTTTCTAAGAAGTCAGAACAGGTAATAATGTCACTTGTCAGACCCGAGGCTGGAAAGATTCTTCTTCTTTGGCATACCTGCCTTACGACGGTCATCAACCGAGGCTCTCGTCTTTCCAGGGTCCTAGTCTTCTTTCTTAACACTTTCACTACCACTGGGACGTATGTACCCCACGACAGGTAATGAGGGAGCCAAGTGGGAATTTGCTGCATGTTACTGCTATGTATCATTGACTCACAGGAAAAGGGACGCCTGTAATGGCTTGTAGGATTCTTATAATTACAGATTGCACCTTTAGGATGTGGTGCCTTTTGATAAGCGGGCTGTAGTCGCGCCTTCCTAGACAGTTCATGACCATGAATTCCATGCACGTATTGAAGTTTGATTTTGCAGAGTCGTCTTCTGAAAGCCTGGAGGTACTTATGAACAACCCTTTATCTCCCACTTCTTCATGATTCTTAAACCAAATGTTAGCTATGATTTAATGCTCTGTGCAAAATTCTACCAGACGGCTTCCTCTTTCACTCCTTTCTCCCAGTCTTTATTTATCTATAATTTTTCCTTCTCTTCCTTTTGCTACTATCGAGTTATTGTAATACTGCATTATGACATACAAAACTTCGTAATTCCACAGCATATCAGTAGGTATTAAAGTTCAAAACAACGTCAGACGGGTGATCTACATAGACATCTACATTATGCAAGCCACCTAACGGTGTGTGACGGAACTTACTTCTAGTATCTATAACGTATCCCCTTTTCCTGTTCCACTCGTGACTGGCGCATGTGTAGGATGATTATCGGTAAGTCTCTGTATCAGCTCTAATTTGCACCAGTTCGTCTCATGCACTGACTATTGACATTTAATCTTGTGGCGTCTTGGTAAGCAATGGTAAGTTGTGTTACGGCAACGATGTTTTGGCGAATTGCGATGTGCATAGAAATTTTAATTCTGACGTGCCAACGCATCCCTCATTTCGTGTTTATGTATCTGGGAATTCAATGCAAAGATCTTGTGTGTCGCTAGCACAAGATGTTTGTAATAACAGTTACGAAGATCTAAAGACGGTAAGTTAGTTATAACGTCCGCCTCCGGTAGCTGAGTGGATAACACGGCACGGTACCTTAGCGTGTTCGGTCAGAGTAAAGGAATCAACGATCACCTTGAACGGATGTCTTGTAACGTCAGTCCAGACCAAACGCAACGAAAAAAAAAAGTGTGGTCAGCACGACAGAATGTAAATCCTAAGGGCCCGGGTTCGATTCTCGGAGATTTTTCTCCGCTCATGGACTGGTTGTTGTGTTGTCCTAATAATCATCATTTCAAACCCAACGACGAGCAAGTCCCCTAAGTGGCGTCAAATCGAAAGACTTGCACCAGGCGAACAGTCTACCCGACGGGCGGCCCTAATCACACATTATTATTATTGTTAGTTATAACGAAACCAGTTATCAACCATAACTTTTTACAGCGATCTCAGCTAAGAAGTTCTTCTCCTAAGTAATCATCAGAAAATGCTTCAGAGTCGTACCAAATCAACCCAATGCCTATCAACATAGACCGGCATGTCACGTCGATCATGCGCACGAATACTCCAGCAGGACACGCACATGCGTCCCTACCGAGTGTCTGTTCTTCGTGCACTAAAACTAGCAGTTGCTACTCAGTGCCCCCAGTTTTATGAGTGGCTGTTCACTGAGATAACAGTTAATGGCTTGGACATGGATCTATTCTTTACGTCTGATGAAGACTGGTTTCACCTGAGTGATTAAGTCAACTCACAGAATCATAGGTTCTGGGCAGCAGAGAATCCGCATAACTTCCACGAAACACCATTGCATGATCAGAAGGTTGGGGTTTGCTGGCCAGTGTCTGCACGCCGCGTTATTGGTCCCATCTTCTTTCGTCAGATGCTGACTTCGCTGCATTACGTTGCAACCATTTTGAAACCATTTGTCACAGCATTAACGGAGGAGGAAAAGACGTACAGTTTCTTCCAAAAGGATGGAGCAATTGCCCATACAGCCGGTAGAACCTTGGAGCGCACTTACACATCTTCACGCCTGACAGAGCTGTTTGCAGCGGTCAGTCTGGTCGATCCTAGCTGGCCGCCCAGGTCACCTGATCTGTCAGTGTGAGATTACTTTGCGTGAGGAGCCCTTAAGTCTAAGATGTTTCGCAACAACCCTCGCAGTCATCAAGAACTGCAGCAAAACATGTGGAATGAGACTGCGGCGATTCCAGCAGTCCAGCTTCGATCCAGCTTCAGCAGCTGGCTTACCAGGGCCCAAAAATGACGAGAGACGAATGGTAGTCGCTTTCAACATCTGCTGTAGTCAGGTTAGTACTGGATTTCCGGAAGGCTTTTGACACTGTACCACACAAGAGGCTCATAGTGAAATAGCGTGCTTGTGGAATATCGTCTTAGTGATGTGACTGGATTTGCGATTTCCTGTCAGAGAGGTCACAGTTCGTAGTAACTGACGGAAAGCATCAAGTAAAATAGAATTGATTTCTGCGTTCCCCAAGGTAGTGTTATAGGCCCTTTGCTGTTCCTTATCTATATAAGCAATTTGGGAGGCAATCTGAGCAGCCGTCTTGGGTTGTTTGCAGATGACGCTGTCGTTTATCGACTAATAAAGTCATCAGAAGATCGAAACAAACTGCAAAACGATTTTGAAAAAAATATCTGAATGGTGCGAAAAGTGTAAGTTGACCCTGAATAACGAAAAGTGTGAGGTCATCCACATGAGTGCTGAAAGGAACTCGTTAAACTTCGGTTACACGATAAATCAGTCTAATCTAAAAGCCGTAAATTCAGCTCAATACCTAGGTATTACAATTACGAACAAGTTAAACTGGAAAGAACACAGAGAAAATGTTGTGGAGAAGGCAGACCAAAGGCTGCGTTTTATTGGCAGGACACTTAGAAAATGTAACAGACCTACTAAGGAGACTGCCTACACTACGCTTGTACGTCCTCTTTCAGTATTCTGCTGCGCTGTGTAAGAGCCTTACCAGGTAAGACTGACGGAGTACATCAAAAAAGTTGAAAGAAAGGCAGCATGTTTCGTATTATCGCGAGATATGGGACAGAGTATCACAGAAATGATACAGGATTTGGACTGGACATCATTAAGAGACAGGCATTTTTCGTTGCGACGGAATCTTCTCACGAAACTCCGATCCCCAACTTTCTCCTCCGAATGCGAAAATATTTTGTCGAGGGAAGAGCGGTCACCACGATAAAATAAGGGAAATCAGAGTTCGTACGGAAAGATACAGGTGTTCATTGTTTCCGCGCGCTAAACGAGATTGGAATAATAGAGAATGTGAAGGTGGTTCGATGAACCCTCTGCCAGGCACTTAAATGTGATTTGCAGAGTATCGATGTAGATGTAGATGTATTTCCTTTCCTCTGCTTTGTTTATTTGTACGCTGGAACTCTGTTCTCCGGGCCCCCTTTATTTTTCCCACTGTTATTAATGTCTGTGTAAGCATTTTTGTTATTTCTGAGCAGGAAAGGTCTTATTGATAGTGGGCGTTTCTGAATATGGCTGCTATATGTTAGATGCATATTGTTATAAAATACAACAGAGTACCGCCAGCTGCACAAACACACTAGTGGCCATTGAAACTGCACACCAAGAAGATATGCAGATGATAAACGGGTTTTCATTGGACAAATATATTATATTAGAACTGACATGTGATTACATTATCATGGAATTTGGCGGCATAGATCCTGAGAAATCAGTACCCAGAACAACCACCTCTGGCCGTAATAACGATCTTGATACGCCTGGGCATTGAGTCAAACAGAGCTTGGATGGCGTCTACAGATACAGCTGCCCATGCAGCTTCAACACGATACCACAATTCATCAAGAGTAGTGACTGGCCTATTGTGACAAGGCAGTTGCTCGGCCATCATTGACCAGACGTTTTCAGTTGGCGAGAGATCTGGAGAATCTGCTGGCCAGGGCAGCAGTCGATCAAATTCCGTATCCACAAAGGCCCGTACAGGACCTGCAACTTGCGATAGTGCATTATCCTGCTGAAATGTAGGGTTTCGCAAGCACCGAATGAAGGGTAGAGGCACGGGTCATGACATATCTGAAATGTAAAGTCCACTGTTCAAAGTGCCGTCAATGCGAACAAGAAGTGACCGAGACGTGTAACCAATGGCACCCCATACCGTCACGCCGGGTGATACGTCAGTATGGCGATGACGAATACACGCTTCCAATGTGCGTCCACCGCGATGTCGCCAAACACAGATGCGACCATCATGATGCTGTAAACAGAACCTGGATTCATCCGAAAAAATGACGTTTTGCCATTCGTGCACCGAGGTTCGTCGTTGAGTGCACCATCGCAGGCGCTCCTGTCTGTCACGCAGCGTCAAGGGTAACCGCAGCCATGGTCTCCGAGCTGATAGTCCATGCTGCTGCAAACGTGGTCTAATTGTTCGTGAAGATGTTTGTTGTCTTGCAAAGGTCCCCATCTGTAGACTCAGTGATCGAGACGTGGCTGCGCGATCCGTTACAGCCATGCGGATCAGATGCCTGTCATCTCGACTGCTAGTGATACGAAGCCGGTGGGATGCAGCAGGGCGTTCCGTATTACCCTCCTGAACCCACCGATTCCATATTCTGCTAAGAGTCACTGGATCTCGACCAACGCGAGCAGCAATGTCGCGATAGGCCTCAATCCGACCTTTATCAAAGTCGGAAACGTGATGGTACGCATTTCTGCTCCTTACGCGAGGCATCACAACAACTTTTCTCTGCCTCGTGATGACTGGCTGTTGTGTGATGTCCTTAGGTTAGTTTGGTTTAAGTACTCGTAGTTATAAGTTCTAGGGGACTGGTGACCGTAGATGTTAAGTCCCTTAGTGCTCGGAGCCATCACAACAACGTTTCACCAGGCAACGCCGGTCAACTGCTGTTTGTGTATGAGAAATCAGTTGGAAACTTTCCTCATGTCAGCACGTTGTAGGTGTCGCCACCGGCGCCAACCTTGTGTGAGTGCTCTGAAAAGCTAATCATTTGCGTATCACAGCATCCTCTCCCTGCCGGGTATATTTCGCGTCTGTAGCACGTCATCTTGCTGGTGTAGCAATTTTAATGGCCAGTAGTGTACGTGTTTCGTGTGACAAGCAGCCAGCGGGTCGCATTTTGACGACCTTTGCTCTGGAGTACAGACATACATTGGCTCAAGTTCCACATTATACGCCAAAGGAGCTCGTATGTTAGTCAGAAGAAATCTAACAAGTTTGTTATGAGTCTCACGATCTTTTAAGGCGGAACTCCAGTAGTTCGCGGAGCACAGAAAGACGAGCTGCCCGGTACGCAGACGGAATAAAATTAATATTGCAGGCGCTGTCGGCCTTTTCCTCGGCAGACGGAGCACAAACAAGTCGCCCCGGCTTCAGACAGCGGCACGTCCCGCCCACCCCACGCCGGAGCAGCACCCAGCATCCACCGGCCGCGTCTGCCAACTTTTCTCGTTTCTGGGGAGGTTCCGCGCCAGCCAGACGGCAATTACCGACTCCTTTCAACACAAATACGGCCGCACGTCTGAGATAGAACCCTCGTAACGACGACCGCCAGACCGGAACGGTTGTGCTGTCCCTCGCATTGAAGACGCTGCGAACTTCATTCGGACGAGCCGGTGCGCTCGTTTCGCATCGTTGGAAACCTGCAGCGCTTTATTTACGCACGGTGTTCGCTAGTACTCGCTTTCGATGGGTGGTAGCATAGTTCACTGCTTAGTCAGTGCGAAAGACACCCGGAAATGTTCAACAGTATTTGCCTCGAAACACCATGTTGTTGTTGTTGTTTTTGTTGTGGTCTTCAGTCCTGAGACTGGTTTGTTGCAGCTCTCCATGCCATTCTATCCTGTGCAAGCTTCTCCATCTCCCAGTACCTACTGCAGCCTACATCCTTCTGAATCTGCTTAGTGAATTCATCTCTTGGTCTCCTTCTACGATTTTTACCCTCCACGCTGTCCTCCAATGCTAAATTTCTGATCCCTTGATGCCTCAGAACATGTCCTACCAACCGATCCCTTCTTCTAGTCAACTTGTGCCACAAACTTCTCTTCTCCCCAATCCTCTTCAATACCTCCTCATTAGTTATATGATCTACGCATCTAATCTTCAGCATTCTTCTGTAGCACCACATTTCGAAAGCTGCTATTCTCTTCTTGTCCAAAATATTTGTCGTCTATGTTTCACTTCCATACATGGGGCTACACTCCATACAAGTACTTTCAGAAACGACTTCCTGACACTTAAACCTATACTCGACGTTAACAAATTTCTATTCTTCAGAAATGCTTTCCTTGCCATTGTCAATCTACATTTTATATCCTCTCTACTTCGACCATCATCGGTTATTTTACTCCCTAAATAGCAAAACTCCTTTACTACTCTAAGTGTCTCATTTCCTAATCTAATTCCCTCAGCATCACCCGACTTAATTCGACTACATTCCGTTATCCTCGTTTTGCTTTTATTGATGTTCATCTTATATCCTCCTTTCAAGACACTGTCCATTCCGTTCGACTGTTCTTCCAAGTCCTTTGCTGTCTCTGACAGAATTACAATGTCATCGGTGTACCTCAATGTTTCTATGTCTTCTCCATGGATGGATGGAAACACTATAGGAAAGGCATTTTGAGTAGCACCACAGCTTACTCTTCAAATTCCTAGAGGATATGTTCAAAGCTTGTAACATTGTCACAGTATACAGAGGAACGAATGTTCGAAATATCGTCCGCCACAATATGTACACGGGGGCTCGCAATGGCTCTACATGTGATTATATATGAAAGTCCAGTGACGCCACCACCAACTTCTCGAAACTGAATTGCAACCTACTTGCTTATCTCCCGTCCTTTAGACCTTGCCCCAGTTGGTTTCTTCTCCGTAGGTCGTGAACTCTAAAAGTTTGTGCAATAAACAGGGAACAATGAACTGAAATGAAATGATCGTGTGGCTTTTGTTGGGCGGGAGGCCCCATCCAGGGAAGTTTGGTCGCCGGCTGTAAGGCCTATTTCAGTCGATGACACACTGGGCGACCTACGTGTTTTTTTTTGTCACGTAATAACCTTTTATTTACAACTTAACAATTACATTGCTTCGATCAAAGGTACGTTTAAGTTTCACACATACAATTTTCGTATCTTTTTTTTTCTTTTGCTTTGGTTCTTTCTGATAAACAAGTTTTGTTTCTAATTGTGTACTTCGTTATATAATAATGTGGTAAGTGGGTGAGATTAAAAGCTTAAAGACAATGAGAAATGTTCAAATGTGTGTGAAATCTTATGGGACTTAACTGCTACGGTCATCATTCCCTAAGCTTACACACTACTTAACCTACATTATCCTAAGGACAAACACACACCCCCATGCCCGAGGGAGTACTCGAACCTCCGCCGGGACCAGCCGCAAAGTCGATGACTGCAGCCCCCTAGACCGCTCGGCTAATCCCGCGCGGCCAATGAGAAATGTAAAATGCTAGGATGCCAACTAAATTTGTTTTATTTGTCCAATAGGAAAATTAATGAAACGGTGTCTAGAGCCATTCTCTCGTTAATATCCGCAACAAGATTTTCGGTCACTAAACATAAGTTTCCCAGTACCGCAAAAGTCACAAAATGCTTCACACGAGCTTAGGAACTGTTCTGGCGTAGCCACGAGCGCCGGAACGAAGATGAAGAACGGAAGACCACAGAAGGCGGTGGAACGACGTCGGCCAGTGGTGGGCTGATCAGGACCGCACCGCGACAGAAGCGCCCCCTGCAAGAAGCGAATATAAGCGCCGCCCATGTCAGCTTCGGCCGCTCAGATCGGCTCGATTTACGGACAATAGTGGACAGTGTTAGCGAGGCGATATCAGATTGTAGTGATCCATATCCATTGTTGTCTGAACATTATATATATACAAAGACTCTGGTTTATGTTGTATGTCGCCCATCGTTTGAGACATCTTTGTAAAAACAAGTTAAATATTGTCAATTTGCTTTATAGAAATAAAACTACTAATATTATTTGCTTGAATTGTTGTATAGCATTCCGAGAACGCAGCTTCCATTAGGCACCCTACACGAGACGGGTGGGCAAGACCCAACACAAACTTCGTGAGATCGCACAAATATGTTTTCCGAGGCAACTTGAACTATTAATTCCGTCTTTCCGCGGAGTTGCACTACACACACTACTTCGCGTGTTATCACCTCGAAAACTGATAGCAGATTGTCTAGCGAGCTACCTCAACAGTTTCGCGCCTGCCCTTTCAGAGCGCATTTATGACCGGCCCAGCCTTTCCGTCAGTAAGCACTGACAGTAAGCATAATTCGTAATTAACATTCCCTGATGAACTGAGTGATGTGGAAATTATCATTTTCACAAGCTGCGATATGTTCGCGAATTGAACATGACCCGGATATACAGGGTGTTTCAGAAGTGATTGTCAATATTCAAGGATACGACAGGAATAACCATTCGAAACAAAAAAGTTAAGTAAACATGGGGTGTAAACCGCATACATTAAGAGCTATGAGCAATTCTCGACCTTCTATACTGTGAAACAAATCCCTTTCACTGCAACCTCTTTACTTTCCATATTTTGGGAAGTGGTAGTATGGACTAAAACAAGAAAAACAAGTCCAGTAAACATGTGCCCTGAAACGCATAACTTAAGAGCTATGAGCACTTTTTCATGTTCGCTATTCTGAAACACAACTCTCCTAATGAACAAGTGATCATAACTTTTAAGGTATGCATTTTCGAGCACTTGTTTACTGGTCATTTTATTTTTGTTTTGGTCCATGCTACCACTTTCCAAAATATGGAAAGCAAAGAGCTTGCATTAGAAGGGATTTGATTCACAGTATCGAAGATCAAGAGCCGGCCGGAGTGGCCGAGCGGTTCTAGGCGCTACAGTCTGGAACCGCGCGACCGCTACGGTCGCAGGTACGAATCCTGCCGCTGGCATGGATGTGTGTGATGTCCTTAGGTTAGTTAGGTTTAAGTAGTTCTAAGTTCTAGGGGACTGATGACCTCAGAAGTTAAGTCCCATAGTACTCAGAGCCATTTGAACCATTTGAATATCAAGAATTGTTCATAGCTCTTGAAACATCCCCTTAGAAAAATTAAGAATGACAGTGCTGGAAAACCTCTTACGTTACTTGATTTTCAAACAGCTGAGCAAAACTGAACGTACTCAGACATTTTTCTCTTTACTTATTCTGATCATCACTAAATTGACTCACAATTTGTTTTTTTTTCAATCTGTCTTTCAATAATCCCTACAAAAGAATGGCCCTGACTAACAATAACCTATACCTTTCATGAATTACTTACCTCACAAAAATCTGCCAGCTAAATAAAAGATTCTAACTACTGTAGGCACTAACTAGTGGTAGGCATAGTTAGCAAATAAAAGGTTTTGTTGGAGTACAAACAATATATTTACCTTAACAGTGTTCAAAAGTCGTAATATATATTATCAGTTGATGACATCCAGTCTTACGAATTTCCATTTTCAGACGGACACACGTCCAGATCGTCCGCTCTCAAAACTCTTGCATCTCTCTCCCCACATGCACCACTGCTGGCGACTTACCTCCAACTGCGCAACGCTACGCGTTGTTCACGTCCAACTGCCCAACATTACAATAGCGAATATTCCAACAATACCAACCAGCCACAGATTGCACACAGCACAATCAGTGATTTTCATACAGAGCGCTACGTGGCGTTACCAACATAAAAACCTTGACAGCCCACTTACAAGGTATGCGGTTTAGACCCCATTTTTACTTGACTTTTTTGTTTCGAATGATCATTCCTGTTATGTCCCTGAATATTGACCACCAGTTCTGAACCACCGGGTAGAATAAATTTCCTGTACTTCACTCTATGGTCACAAACTTTTTGTCATCAGAGTACCGGTTTAGGCCTATAATGACCATCTTCAGATCTGTTTCATAAAAACATGTCCTAATATACTGGAGGGATACTAGCATCGTTAAATGCTAAGTCAGAAATCAGCGCCAGCATCGCCAAATTTATGTAAATGAGAGTATATACAAGAGTCATGTTGTAAAAATGTTTCAACTGGCTCTGAGCACTATGGGACTTAATACCTGACATCAGTCCGCTAGAACTCTGAACTACTTAAATCTAACTAACCTAAGGACATCACACACATCCATACCCGAGGAACGATTCGAACCTGCCACCGTAGCGGTCGCGCGGTTCCAGACTGAAGCGCCTAGAACCGCTCGGCCACACCGGCCAGCAGTCATGTTGTCAACAGCACTACTATTTGTTTTGAACAAACACTTTCATCAGATTGCCACAGTGTATAGCGCGATTCATCACTCAAAAATGGTTCAAATGGCTCTGAGCTCTATGGGACTTAACATCTATGGTCATCAGTCCCCTAGAACTTAGAAATGCTTAAACCTAACTAACCTAAGGACATCACACAACACCCAGTCATCACGAGGCAAAGAAAATCCCTAACCCCGCCGGGAATCGAACCCGGGAACCCGGAATTCATCACTCCAGATCACTCACACTGTTCAGTGGCTTCGGTATTTACGCGATCTGAAGTGTCGCTTATCACTGATTACAGCAACATCTGACTTTGACTTGAGGTGCTGCTCGACCGCTGAAAATCATTCTCTTTAATTCCCTACGCACAGCCATTGTCCCAGCTGGACTACTGGAGGCGCTTTGGCACTTAAACGTGATTCCTTCTGCTGATTTCAAGCGGTTTTTTTACCGCCACCTTCCGCAATGCTCGACAATCTCTGCTGTCAGTACATCGATTCTGTCTCGTCTTGGTTTAGATGTGGTTACTCTTCCACATTTCCACTACACTATCGCGTCACCAACAGCCGACCTGTGCAGCATTAGAGCGGCCGAAATGTTTCTGATGGATCTGTTACACAGGTAACATCCAATGACGAGTACATTTTCGAGGTCACTGCATCTTCCTGACTAACTCGTTCTGTTGTTAGAACTCCTCTACCGACCACACGATTCTCCCCGCAACCTTTCATACTGTCGAAAACTAGTGGTCAGTTACGTATCACACAGTATATCCGGATACTTTTATTTAAACAGTGTAGGGCATTTAAGTTTAGTATGTATTATTTGCGAAATATGATAGAAACTGTAAAAAAGTTACGGATATTCGACTAACGTGATACATGAGAATATTAAACAACAGACGTTGACGATTCCAGAAGATACCAACACATTCCTATGGGCAGGTCAATTCGAGACGACTTTTGTATTTGGCGCCCAGTTATAACAAAAATGGAGGAAGCTTAATTGTTACCTCCACAATCTTGGTCATGACATCAGTTAATGTTCAGAGTGAAATACTCTTTGTGATAACGGGAAGAATCAGGTATAGTAACAAGTCAACAAAATTCGTACTAATCCTTTATAAGAATCCGCGAAGGGTCGGTTACAATAGAGCGAAAATCAGAATAAACAGGTACTCTAGAAGATAAAATTTCGAGAACGTACGAGTTAAAATAAGCATACATATGTAATGTATGTTAATAGCATTAGCATTAACTTTAAATATCAACATTTTAGCCCATGCGTGATCGTTAAAGTACTAACATCAAACGAAAACGCGAAATTCCTGTAACCTGTCACATTTCTTATTATTCCAGCTGTCGTTTCAGGGGTTATAACGACATCGTCAAGTGGATTTATTTCAATTAATAAGGCACAGATTGTTTGTACAACAACATGTATATATGCTGAAGAGCCAAAGAAACTGGTACACCTGCCTAATATCGCGTAGGGCCCCCGTGAGCACGCAAAATTGCCGCAACACGACGTGGCATGGACTCGACTAATGTCGAAAGTAGTGCTGGAGGGAAATGACACCATAAATGCTGCAGGGCTGCTCATAAATCTGTAAGAGTCCGAGGGAGTGGAGATCTCTTCTAAACAGCACGTTGAAAGGCATCCCAGATATGCTCAATAATGTTCACGTCTGGAATGTTTAAACTCAGAACAGTGTTCCTGGAGCCACTCAAGGCAGTTCTTGACGTGTTCGATGCCGTATTGTCCTGCTGGAATTGCACAAGTCCGTCAAAATGCACAATGGACAAGAATCGATGCAGGTGATCAGACAGGATGCTTAAGTACATGTCACCTGTCACAGTCGCATTTAGACGTATTGGGAGTCCCGTATCACTCCAAATGCACACGCCCCACACAATTGCAGAGGCTCCACCAGCTTGAACAGTCCCCTGCTGACATGAAGGGTCCAAGGATTCGTGAGGTTGTTCCCATACCCGTACACGTCCATCCACTCGATGTAATCTGAAATGAGACTTGTCCGACTAGGCAACAAGTTTTCAGTCGTCAACAGTCCAATATCTGTGTTGACGCGCCCAGGCGAGGCGTAAAGCTTTGTAACGTGCAATCATCAAGGGTACACGAGTGGGTCTTCGGCTCCGAAAGCCCTTGTCGATGACGTATCGTTGAATGGTTCGAACGATGACACTTTTTGATGTCCCAGAACTTAAATCTGCAGCAATCTGCGGAAGGGTTGCACTTCCGTCACGCTGAACGATTCTCTTCAGTCGTCGTTATTCCCGTTCTTGCAGGATGTTTTCAGGCCGCAGCGATGTCGAAGATTTGATGTTTTACCGGATTCCTCTAAAATAAATAAATAAATAAATACATATATATATATATATATATATATATATATATACCCTCAAAATCCCGTACGTAGAAATCGCCTGCTTTTTGTTAATGAAAATAGAACCTCCTCATTATAAGAATATAATATTCCGAAACACATAGTGGGAAGAGCAGGAAACGGGATTTTTATATTGTCATTACACTATAAACTAAATGAGAGACCTGATTAGCATTAATAATGAAGCTATGGCTAGTATTCTTGAATACGGGAGGTTTAAAACACTGAGAAAAGGAAGGCTGCGGACCTCTTTAATGTTATACTGCTGACGTCATTTATGAGTAGTTCAGTGACTAGACGGAACATAATTAGTTCCCGTTGACACCTGTTTGTTTGGTATTGCCTATTCAACAGTATTTTATCCCATCCGAAAGGACATCAACAAAAAAAGATTAACAGACGGCATGTTGAACGAAACATAATTCACTATGGACTGGTGCCAGACTTTCAGACTCTCTTTGACGTCAGAGAGAGTGACGTATTTGATGGAGGAAATGATAACGCCGTGTTCTTGTGGAGAAAGTTCTATGCAAGCAGGAGCATCCGCTGGCGATAGCGGAGGAGACGAGATCGCCTTCTACCGTATATCAACAGTTTGCCGCCAGACCAGGAAATGTCTTCCTATTCGCGTAAATCTTCCCAATACGCTCCTCAGGATTTAAAGTTTTCCATCTCCCCCCGGGAGATGGCGACAAGTTTTCCGATCAGAGGAGGAGAAACTTTATAACGAAACAAGGGCACTGACTGAGAATGGGCCGAAGTGCTTCGGCTTTTATCGTGAGCCTCTTGAACCATCTTAAGCGGAAAGAGGAAACAACTTCGTGACAAAGTAAAGTACGCCTCAGTTTATAAACTTCTCGGAGTGGATCACTGGTTCTGGTGACGTAGCACCGTTCCTTTATAGAATGAGGAATCATTTTTCTACGTTTTCGCATTTCGATAGCCATATCAAGCGTAATTTCACTTCTATTTCATATTCGTATTGTGCGTCCATCTTACCCTTCACCCCTATATGATTCACTATAGTGTTTATTGTTTAACAAGTGCATTTTTACCAGTAGTTTCCATAGTATTAATAGTTTCTTGTTGTGATCTTCACTCTAAAGACTGGTCTAATGTACCTTGCGACGTGATTTCTTAATCGGTTATCGATTATTGTAGCAAAGTCGATTGCGACACCTAGAACAAACCCTATGACTATCCTAAATTTGTATCTTATATCAACAGCAGAAAACAACTGATTGTTTGCTGATCCCATAAATAGTATACACTCCTTCTGAAATTGTATCTTATGATTCCTGTAATAAATACTTATCTTGAACGTTGAAACCAGTTTAATTCATAACAACATACTTTGCTACCAGGAACTGAGGATCTATAGCACTGAAGACCATAACAGGATGATAGGTTTTATTGGGGACTTACTCATTTGGATGATACCAAAATTCAATGGCGTATTAACACGACTATTATAAATTATTAAAATCAAATTAAACGACTGTTTTGAAAAGTATTATTTATTCAGCAGGTGCCAGAGGACAAAATGCCACGTTTTACACACACGAATGTAATTCAACACGTCAGCTGAATTTATACAATTAAAATATACGTCATTCTATTAAATTATCCATAACTTCGAAAATTTTGTTTTTCTCCAAACTCTTGAAACCCTTGAGACCGATATGTTGGCAGTAGCAATTTCGAATACAGGCAAAACACATTGGGATTCTCGATTCCTAGGATGAATGAACTGTTTACGAACGTAATGAAGTTTGTACGGAACTCTGTGTGCCCGAAGGCCTTCTCCCACTGATCCGCAATTTGTGACCTCACATCTCTTAAACTGGCGTGGAGAGAAAGTTCTCTAAATCGATTTTAGAGACGTGACAAAAAGTGATTTCAGAGTGAACTGATGATGCGGAAGATCGTGTAAACCTCAAGTACTCCGAAATCTGTGAATGCCATCCAAATGTATGTTAGCAATATTGCGGAAACATGTCCTACGTCTGTTGTCATCAAATTCTATTGTAAGTTGTGTTTACTTAACAAATACAGTGCAGTAGAAATTTTTTTTTTGACTTATCAGTTTTTTCATGGTAGATACTAAGTGAAACATGGTAGCACGAGTGAAACTTGGGATTTGACAGCAGGCACTGAAATTCATCGCATGAATCTGAGGAAATCCAGAACTTGGATTTGTGATTGTGTCAATGGGGCTCAGAGTTTAATTTTTCTGTCCACTCAAAGCATAGAAACTGTCATAAATTCCAATGGATTTGCTCCCGATTACGATGCTAAACGAGATTTTACAACCCACGGAAAGTTCACTTCCCTGGCCTGGACTGAATAGTACACTATTCATACCTACATCTCCTTACAGGCAATATTGATTGTGGGCAGACAGATCGACAGTCCTGAATCATGCAAATGGTGTAAAATACGTATAAAACGAAACTAAGATGATGAGGGATCAAGAAAACATATATATACAGGGTGAGTCACCTAACATTACCGCTGGATATATTTCTTACACCACATCAAATACTGACGAATCGATTCCACAGACCGAACGTGAGGAGAGGGGCTAGTGTAATTGGTTAATACAAACCATAAAAAATGCACGGAAGTATGTTTTTTAACACAAACCTACGTTTTTTTAAATGTAACCCCGTTAGTTTTGTTGGCACATCTGAACATATAAACAAATACGTAATCAGTGCCGTTTGTTGCATTGTAAAATGTTAATTACATACGGAGATATTGTAACCTAAAGTTGACGCTTGAGTACCACTCCTCCGCTGTTCGATCGTGTGTATCGGAGAGCACTGCAACATACATCGCCTTTCTACAGAATGATCTGCCAACGTTGCTCGAAAATGTCCCACTGGAAACGCCTCGACGTATGTGGTATCAGCATGATGGTGCACCTGCACATTCCGCAATTAACACTAGGCTGACCGTTGACAGGATGTTCGACGGGCCTTTCATGGGACATGGAGGACGCATAAATTGGCCAGCCCGTTCTCCTGATCTTACACCTCTGGACTTCTTTCTGTGGGGTACGTTAAAGGAGAATGTGTACCGTGATGTGCCTACAACTCCAGAGGATATGAAACAACGTATTGTGGCAGCCTGCGGCGACATTACACCAGATGTACTGCGGCGTGTACGACATTCATTACACCAAAGATTGCAATTGTGTGCAGCAAATGATGGCCACCACATTGAACATCTATTGGCCTGACATGTCGGGACACACTCTATTCCACTCCGTAACTGAAAACGGAAACCACGTGTGTACGTGTACCTCACCCCTCATGGTAATGTACATGTGCGTCAGTGAAAAATACCAATAAAAAGGTGTTAGCATGTGGACGTAATGTGCTGTTCCAGTCTCTTCTGTACCTAAGATCCATCACCGTTCCCTTTGGATCCCTACGTAATTCGGTGCTCTCCGATACACACGATCGAACAGCGGAGGAGTGGTACTCAAGCGTCAACTTTAGGTTACAATATCTCCGGATGTAATTAACATTTTACAATGCAACAAACGGCACTGACTACGTATTTGTTTATATGTTCAGATGTGCTAACTAAACTGACGGGGTTCCATTTATAAAAACGTAGGTTTGTGTTAAACATACTTCCGTGCATGTTTTTATGGTTTGTATTAACCAATTACACTAGCCCCTCTCCTCACGTTCGCTCTGTGGAATCGATTCGTCAGTATTTGATGTGGTTTACGAAATATATCCAGCGGTGACGTTAGGTGACTCACCCTGTATATATATATATATATATATATATATATATATATATATATATACTCCTGGAAATGGAAAAAAGAACACATTGATACCGGTGTGTCAGACCCACCATACTTGCTCCGGACCCTGCGAGAGGGCTCTACAAGCAATGATCACACGCACGGCACAGCGGACACACCACGAACCGCGGTGTTGGCCGTCGAATGGCGCTAGCTGCGTAGCATTTGTGCACCGCCGCCGTCAGTGTCAGCCAGTTTGCCGTGGCATACGGAGCTCCATCGCAGTCTTTAACACTGGTAGCATGCCGCGACAGCGTGGACGTGAGCCGTATGTGCAGTTGACGGACTTTGAGCGAGGGCGTATAGTGGGCATGCGGGAGGCCGGGTGGACGTACCGCCGAATTGCTCAACACGTGGGGCGTGAGGTCTCCACAGTACATCGATGTTGTCGCCAGTGGTCGGCGGAAGGTGCACGTGCCCGTCGACCTGGGACCGGACCGCAGCGACGCACGGATGCACGCCAAGACCGTAGGATCCTACGCAGTGCCGTAGGGGACCGCACCGCCACTTCCCAGCAAATTAGGGACACTGTTGCTCCTGGGGTATCGGCGAGGACCATTCGCAACCGTCTCCATGAAGCTGGGCTACGGTCCCGCACACCGTTTGGCCGTCTTCCGCTCACGCCCCAACAACGTGCAGCCCGCCTCCAGTGGTGTCGCGAAACGTGAATGGAGGGACGAATGGAGACGTGTCGTCTTCAGCGATGAGAGTCGCTTCTGCCTTGGTGCCAATGATGGTCGTATGCGTGTTTGGCGCCGTGCAGGTGAGCGCCACAATCAGGACTGCATACGACCGAGGCACACAGGGCCAACACCCGGCATCAAGGTGTGGGGAGCGATCTCCTACATTGACCGTACACCACTGGTGATCGTCGAGGGGACACTGAATAGTGCACGGTACATCCAAACCGTCATCGAACCCATCGTTCTACCATTCCTAGACCGGCAAGGGAACTTGCTGTTCCAACAGGACAATGCACGTCCGCATGTATCCCGTGCCACCCAACGTGCTCTAGAAGGTGTAAGTCAACTACCCTGGCCAGCAAGATCTCCGGATCTGTCCCCCATTGAGCATGTTTGGGAGTGGATGAAGCGTCGTCTCACGCGGTCTGCACGTCCAGCACGAACGCTGGTCCAACTGAGGCGCCAGGTGGAAATGGCATGGCAAGCTGTTCCACAGGACTACATCCAGCATCTCTACGATCGTCTCCATGGGAGAATAGCAGCCTGCATTGCTGCGAAAGGTGGATATACACTGTACTAGTGCCGACATTGTGCATGCTCTGTTGCCTGTGTCTATGTGCCTGTGGTTCTGTCAGTGTGATCATGTGATGTATCTGACCCCAGGAATGTGTCAATAAAGTTTCACCTTCCTGGGACAATGAATTCACGGTGTTCTTATTTCAATTTCCAGGAGTATATATCAGGGGAACAGACACCAATTTGGTCCTGCAGCTACTACGAATCAAGACGTTAATGAATTCAAGGCGTAAATGAATTAAAGATGTTAGCTACACATGAACTTTGATTTATATCAATGGAGCAAGTCGAAAATGATGTGAACATTTATTCTGAACTAATGTCGCTGCAGAACTTTCAACAGCACTTAAATTTGATTTGCAGAGTATCCATGTAGATGTAGATACAGATATTGAAGGCAGATATTGTAAAACGTTGTAAGTAAAAAAACAATATTCAATATCCAAGTACTCTCAAAAACGCTTATTTTGAGAAAATATTTTGCTGACGTGGCATGTCTGGAAAAGTGTGCCAATTATATGGGTGCGTTAACCCGCAAACAGTGACGTCACGGACGATATAGCTTTGACTTCATGCGCTAGAAGCGCTGCTGTCGCGTCACGTGATGAGATGGTCCGCGAGCCAGGTAAGTACGTGAATCAGGACGACGCATCTCCAAAGACTGCCCGTGTCTGGTGCTTGTGCTTTCGTATGACAAATGATTTCTCTTATCTTTTCTTTGCGGTCCTTATGCGAGATGTATGCTGCTGGCAATAGGGTCCTTCTGCAGTCTGACGCAAATGCTGGCTCTGTGTTTACGGAATTGTTCGAGGTCTGCGACTGTATTTTATATTAACGAAATAATTTTGATTGTTTCAGTCACATTTTACTAATTTTTATTAGCACGAACAGTTTCACTAGCACACTCCCGTTATCAGGTACATTACAGCTGCATACATTACTGCAATATTATATTGTTTACTGCGTGTACTAGTGAGGTTATGCCTCAAAATTTAACTCTCTGCGAATACGCACATTATTTTAGTGTGTACCATAGCGAGTGGTAACCATTTCATTAGTTTACTTACTTATATTTCTGCTGGATATTTATTCGTCTTGTAAGTAGGCTGTTTAGTTTTTTAAATTGTTAACGCCACGTAGCGCTCTGTATGAAAATCACTGGCTGTGCTGTGTGAAGTCTGTGGCTGGTTGGAATATCGCTACTGTAGTGTTGGGCAGTTGGCTGTTACAGCGCGTAGCGTTGCGCAGTTGGAGGTGAGCCGCCAGCAGTGGTGGATGTGGGGAGAGAAATGGCGGAGTTTTGAGAGCGGATAATCTGGACGGAGACAGTGAATTTGTAACACTGGATGTCATGAACTGATATAATATATATATATATATATATATATATATGACTTTTGAACACTATTACGGTAAATACATTGTTTGTTCTCTATCAAAATCTTTCATTTGCTAACTATGCCTATCAGTAGTTAGAATCTTGTATTTAGCTGGCAGTATCGGCGCTCGCTGCATTGCAGTAGTTCGAGTAACGAAGATTTTTGTGAGATAAGAATTCATGAAAGGTATAGGTTACTGTTAGTCAGGGCCATTCTTTTGTAGGGATTACTGAAAGCCAAATTGCGTTGCGCTAAAAATATTGTGTGTCACTTTAGTGAATGTCTGAGTACGTTCAGTTTTGCTCAGCTGTTTGAAAATCAAATAACATAAGATGTTTATCAGCACAATCATTCATAAATTTTTCTAAGGGGACGTTTCTGTTTAACAAAGAGTATGCAATAATAAACAAATCGTCTTCCCTTCACAATTTCACATTCAGACGTCAACTTCACTCCAGACTCTTAATTGCTAGGATAAATTTATTTCTGTTGCTACGAAATGGTTCAAATGGCTCTGAGCACTATGGGACTCAACTGCTTGAGGTCATTAGTCCCCTAGAACTTAGAACTAGTTAAACCTAACTAACCTAAGGACATCACAAACATCCATGCCCGAGGCAGGATTCGAACCTGCGACCGTAGCGGTCTTGCGGTTCCAGACTGCAGCGCCTTTAACCGCACTGCCACTTCGGGCGGCTCTGTTGCTACGATATTGCAACAAGGAGGACCGAATCTTTCTTATCTAAGTACATTTATGTCAAGGCACAAACTAAACAGCAAGATTATTTGGTATTTCATAAAAATGTTATTTCATAAATCTTTAAATTTTGTCAACAGCGTTTCACGAAAAGAACGTTTTCTTATCTCCAAGACAACGTAGCGTGCCTCCCGTCAGACCTAGTAGTTGTGGTGACCAGATGGACAGTGCTAGCGTGCGGAGCTGCTCCGCGCGCCGTCCGACGCTCCGCTCTCGGCGGTGTTTGTGTCTATCGCGTCCAGTACTAACGTACACCATGGCGCACTCGTACCGCCGTGCAACGATCAAAGTAACGTTTCAGGCCGAACATCCACGACCCAGAGCTTTCGAAGTCGAACAGTTCATACGTGAGGATCTACGTTTGAACCCCCAGGACGTAATCGGCATACATTTTTCCATCACTGGAAGTGTTGTCTACATCAAGATGTCGACGGAGGAAATTTGCAATGACATCATTCACCGTCATGCCACCGGACTGAAATTTAAACACTCTGATGGACATATGGGTGCAGTCACAGTCGCCCATGCTGGATTCGGTCTCCGGACATTGCGGGTGTTTGAGCTCCATTTCGAGGTGCCTCAGGATATGGTCATTGCCGCTTTCCAACCATATGGCACCGTCTTGGGTCACGTCGCGGAGAAGTGGCAAACATTTACGACCTACCCCGTATTAAATGGCGTCCAGCAAATAAAAATTGAGCTGACGAAACATATCCCATCGTACCTGCTGATTGGCGGTGTGAGGGCCATCGTCATGTATGATGGACAGCCACGAAGGTGCGCAGGATGTGGCCAGGAGGGACATGTCCGTTCCGAATGCTTACGCCGCCGGTTAATACAGACGCCGTTACGTGAAGAGACCCAGGTTTCGACGGTCACGTCCTTACCCATCACCTACGCCATGGTTGCACAGGACCCCGTCGTACCAATCTCGATTGCGCCAGCAGCATCGTCAACGCCACCCGCCGCAGCACAACACGCCGAGGACACAAGCACGGCGTCGCCTCCAGTGCTCGCTTCAGGACCGTCCGGTTTGCAGACCGAAACCGATGTTCCTGTTGGAACCATGGACGTCGACCCCGGTGTCGTGCCGACGTCTGCCTTTGTCCAGACGGGTTCGGCGTCAGACGACGGGCGTCCACATTCTGATTCAGAGGGCCACATCAGAAAACAGCGGTCGCCTCTCAAACACAGGAAACGACGACGAACGCCTTCCGATGACGCCCTTTCTCAGACGGCCCCACGAG
The DNA here is from genome assembly GCF_021461385.2 of Schistocerca piceifrons. NCBI lineage: Eukaryota > Metazoa > Arthropoda > Insecta > Orthoptera > Acrididae > Schistocerca > Schistocerca piceifrons. The sequence continues at coordinate 950,410,447 of NC_060139.1, forward strand.
ATGTCGACCTGATGGCTGACGGTGATCTCCCACATTGCGTCCAGTCACGCGATGTGGCAGCAACAGGCGCCCCTCCTGTGACGCCTACTCTCCTAGCCAGGGACGTGTCCTCGCCGTTGTCAACGAATGATGACGACGGTCCCCCTGCCACTCATGTTGCGAAATCCACAACACCCGTTCCGGAAGTACGTGACCGTCACATGTCCACGTCGTCAGCTTCCTGGGCCGATGACGTTGAAGAAGAAGTGGAACAGACTGCCAGCGTGTCTGCACAGGAGTCCACCTCGGCGACACTGGGGCTGGCGCCCCGCCAGTAATTATCACCACGGCGGGACCACCGGCGGGTCTCCACCTGCCGGCTACTTCTACCGCACGTTCTGCAAATACTGAGGATGGCCGTACACAGCAATGTCGTATCGCCACGATGAGTCTTGCCACCATTCGTGCCCCCCATAAACTGGCCATGTTCAGAGACACTATTTACTCTGCGGATGTGGATATAGCACTCTTACAAGAGGTGTTTGTGGCTGACTTCCTAGTTCCCACCGGATACAACGCCCATGTTTCCCCCGCATCCGATACCGTTAGCGGCGTCGCCATCCTGCTACGCGACGGACTCCTTGCAGAGGACGTCATCCACCTCCCCACTGCGCGAGGTATGGCCCTCACACTGTTCGGCGTGCGTATTATTAATATCTACGCTCCGTCCGGCACCGGCCGCCGTCATGACCGACAAACTTTTTTTGCCGAAAGCGTCACACCCCTCTTCACCGGTCCGCAGGACGATTTGGCACTCGGTGGGGATTTTAACTCGACACAAGAGCCCGCGGACCAACTCCCGCGACATTCCCCTTGCGCATCTCTCTCAGTGGTCATCGACCGTCTCCGACTTGTTGACACATGGAAGAAGCTCCACGGAATTCAACCGGGCTATACATTCTACACCTCTCACTCGTCAAGCCGCATAGATCGCATCTACGTTACCCGCTCCCTTGCTGATGGCACACGTCATGCGGAAGTCTGGCCCTTGGCCTTTTCAGACCATGATGCGTACCTCTGTGACGTCACTCTCGCCCGACAGCAAGTGTGGCATAGTCGTGGTCTGTGGAAACTCAATGTCGCTCACCTGACCTCTTCAGACTGTCGCCGTATGGTCGAAGAAGCGTGGGCACGCTGCCACCATCGTCGAGAAACCTATGACTCCACCTTATCATGGTGGCTCTCCTGTGCAAAGCCGACCCTCAGGAAGACTCTGATGAGTTATGGGAAGGAATTAAAGGCGTGGCAAACTAATACCCTGCACTTCTACTACACCATTCTACGTGACTGTACGACGAAGCCTTTCTCGCCAGCCCGGCAGTCGATGGTCCATCGCACGAAAGCGCAGATCTCCTTGATCATGCGGCGTAACTTGGAAGGCACTGTAGTCCGTTCTCGAGCTTCTAATCGAATCCCTCAAGAACGTCCGTCGATGTACCACCTCCTTCAGGAAAGACAACGACGGCGACGAGCTCTGATCCAAGTCCTCACTGATGTGGAAGGGCGCCGGCACGACACCCAACAAAGCATCGGTCGTGCTCTCCATGCTCATTTTGCCGGGCTCTACGCAGCCGTACCGCATTCTGCAGCACTGATCACAGAAGTCGCTCAGCTTACTACGAACACTCTTCCAGAGGATGCAGTGCATGACCTCCAAGACGGCGTAACCACAGATGAAGTGGCAGACGCTATCAAGGCGGGTTCCGATAACAGATCTCCTGGACCTGACGGTATACCCATCGAATTTTATAAAAGTTTTCACTATGTGTTGGCTTCCACGTGGGCAGTAATCGCACAAGAGCTGATGTCACCGATGACAGTGGTCCCGAGCGCCTTTCTAGAAGGAATTATTATCCCCGTACATAAACCGCGCGGGTTATCGAGGGTCCAGGACTATCGACCAATTACTTTGCTCAACAGCGACATGAAAATATTCACACGGCTACTGGCATAGCGACTCAAGAAGGTCGCACGTTACGTCACATCCTGCGACCAGACTTCCCTAGGAGGCGACAACAACATCCGTACGGCCCTTTGCCGTTACAGAGACATGATAGCATTAGCGCATCATCAGCGTCTCCCTGGCGCCTTGGCTTCACTGGACTTTAGCCAGGCTTTCGACCGTGTTGACCACTTCTATTTACGAAAAGTTCTTCAGCATATGGGTTTTCCTGGCGGTATTGTCACAGTGGTTATGCGCCTGTTGAGTAGTGCAACCTCTAAAATCATGTACAATGGTCGTCTTACACCGTCCCTGGTCATCGCACGATCTGTACGACAAGGATGCCCTCTTTCCACGATTTTGTATGCTTTCGCCTTGGAACCCCTGCTCCAGGGCATGCGCCAACATTTGGAAGGCATGGCTGTGCAAGGCCACCGTTTTTGTTGTACAGCCTACGCAGACGACATAGTACTATATCTGCGCAGTGAAGATGAAGTACGAGCAGCACTGACATGGGTGGCGACTTACGGCGAAGCGTCGGGGAGCTGCCTCAACGTGTCAAAATCCAAGGTCCTGCTCATTGCTGAGGGCTTGCCGGAGAGATGCGCTGCCACCCTTACTGTCGCCGTCACCATACGGTGTCTTGGACTTGATTTCACAGCAGACCTGCGCCGCTCAGCGACTATCAATGGTAGACGCTTGCTACAGACAATCAGAGCAAATCTCGCAGATCTCCGGCTACGAGCTCTCGACGTTATCCAACGCGCGCAATACGTGAACATGTATCATGCTTCCCGTATACCACACGTGGCTCAAGTACTACCAGTCCCAAAATCTCCTGGCGCGACGACTGTTGATGGCTTTCGGCTCCTTCGTCAGCTCAGTGATGTTATTCAAGGTGCAGTATGAATCCCTTGCACTGCCACGAGATCGTGGCGGGGTGGGACTCATCCACGTGCCGACTCGTGTCAAGGCACTATACGTCAGCTCCCAACTAAAACTTTGGCATCGTTGCCCGCAGAGCCTTACTAGCCTCCTGCTTCACAACTTTGCACCGGCCTCCTTGTCCGCCCCAGTACTGGTATCGACCATTCCAAGCCCCTTTTATTACATCCAACGATTGTTCCTGGAGTTCAGTTATATCTACCGGTCGTTACCACTTACACGTTTATACCTCACGAAAACAGTCTCCGAATTGTTAGAACAGTGCCGCCCGTCCAACCCCATCGAACGTAAGTATCCACAGTACGTGTGGCGACACATATGGAAGGCGATCCATGCGCGTTTTCTCGAATCAGACGTTCAATCAGCGTGGTACATCACCGTGAATGGCAAACATGTTAACCGAGATCGTCTGCACCGCATCCATCTCGCCGATTCATCCCTCTGCACCCACTGTGGAGTGGATGACACGGATGTCCACCGGTTCCACTGTGGCACAGCGCTAGACGTCTGGACACTTGCGCGGCGAATTTTGGCGTTTCTTACTCGCCAGACAGCGGCTCAGATCGACGTCCACAGGCTTTCGTACACCGATAAGACTTTCTACCGCTCCGCCAAAACTAACTCTGTGAATTGGATCTGTGGCCACACGATCCGCTATCTTTTTACTTCTGGCGACAAGTCTACGCTAGGATATTGGACTTATCTCAACGAACGACACTGCGTCCTGATACGCAACCCACGCTATAAACAACATTTTTCCAATTTCTTACGGAGCACTTTCGATGACCCACCTAGTAGCTGGAACGTCCAAGCCCTGAGAAGCTGAATACTGTACAAACCGAACCGAACTGAATAGATCTGCTATCCAGAACCCACGCCTACGCCATGAGAAGACATGTTTGGACGAGCTGGCATGCTGTAGGCGAATACACTTCAGGAGCTCCTGTAAGAACTGGACTTCTGGACTTTAACTACAAGTCGCACGACGACTTAAAAAGCTTTTCCTTATTTATTCCTCATAATTTGTTCTTAAAGGAAAAAGAAATTTGATTTTGGCTTTGAGAAACTTTTTTTGTTCCAAAAGATTGCTTCTTCGCCAACAAGACGAAAGAGACTCATTTTTGTTTACTGGAAGGAGAAACCAGTATATATATATATAAAGATGGATAGAGCGTCTGCCATGTAAGCAAGAGATCCCGGGTTCGTGTACCGGTCGAGGCACACATTTTCAGCAAAAAAAAAAAAAAAAAGATGGCGTAGTAGTCAGCGCATCTGCGTAGTGAGCAGGAGACCCGGGTTCGAATCCCAGTCCGGCACAAATTTTCACCTTGCCCCACTGGTATTAATCAATGCCCACTCGTGCTAATGTCTTTAATTCCTTTGTGTCTTGAGTTCAAAAATAATATTCAAAATAGAAGAGAGCAGTGCCTTTTAAATTCAAATACATAAGTGTGAAATACACGTCAATACAAAATAGGAGAGGAACCAGTTCTGTGGGGTAACAGGCGGCCAGGAGTCTAGCTGAACTTCACGCGTCGCCACCCTAGTTCGATGTCGACCGAACGCGGCTTCAGCTGCCCGTTAACCGCTCCCATTTCGGCTGTGCCTGTTCTCGTTCCCTCCTACCAGGGAATTCGCAGCTGGGATGGCCGAGTACGCGGCTATTCCTATCGGCCCTCCGAAGCCGACCATCTATGTGTGGCGCTGGTGGGGGCCGTAACTCTATCACCGGCCTTTAAGTACTCGACCCCTCCCCTTTCCCCTCCCTCAGCTCGTTCTTCACCCCTCTCCCCATCTGCTGATACCATCGCACCCGGCCCCTCGAGGTTGACCATGCCGCGTCATAAAGAAGATATTGCCACCAGCACCGCGTTTGGCAGCATTATCTGCAACCTATCTCTAACGCAATCGGGTCGGCGAAAATATGGTCCTAGACGCGACCGTTCTGTAGACTGCTCCCTCTGTCTCCACTTCGGAGAATAACTTGTGCCGTAAAATAACTTGTTAGTGTTATGTGGTGACGAAACGAACGATGTGGAATGGGGAAGGGACTGTGTTACATGAAACGAAAATGCCATTTTAATTCATTTTAAACGTTTCTGTGGCTATAAAATAGTTCACATTCATGATAAGCCTCTTTTTTTGAGATCATCAGTCTGCTGACTTCTGTGATGTGCCCCGCCATGACGTCCAAACCCTTCATCTCAGAGCAGGCATTACACCTAACGCCGTCAGTTATTTACCGGATATATTCCAATCTCTGTCCTCTTCTACGATTTTTACACTCTACAGCTGTCTCTAGTACCACAGAAGATACCCCTGAAATCTTGACACGTGTCATAACATCCAGTTACTTCTTCTTGTTAACGTTTTCCGCGTATTCCTTTCCTCACTCATTTCAAGTTCATCAAAACGTCAACATCATTCCATAAAACGATATCTCACACTCTTCATATCTCCTTTTTGCTTTCGATTTCCCCGGTATACACAGTGATTGAGCTGCCCTACCGATGTCGTTTTACGCAACCCGAAATGTCATACCTGGCCTCCAAAAACCACGCGCGAAATTTTCATAATCTCTCGCTAGTTACTCTCAAACTATTAGTCCTACATAAAAATGAACGGGACCTTTCTGTTGAAAATTTAATGTAGTTAAATTATGTAACAGGATACGTTTCGCTGGAGGTCACAGTATTCGAGTTATTAAAAAAACGCAGCGCACCCCTACACTCATTCCTCATCACTCAGTATTTCTAGTATACTGTTCGTGGCTCTGTCTCCTACCACTGTACAAAAATTTCCGAGTATCCGACCATTCTTGGTCTCCAATGACTAGCCTATTCCGCCAACAACATAGTCGGCTGTTTCGTTAACGTTATTAATTTAAACGCGCTCTTCAGGGTAATGAAAGAAGAGAACCACTTTTGTAAGCGTTACGCTAAAACTAATTACTTTGAAAATTCGATCCAGACTGAACCCTTGAAAGCACAGCAGTTTCGTTGTCTGAAGGACTGGCGAATACAAAGATGTAATTGTTTATTTCATACTGTTGAAATTCACAAAACTGTTACGTCAAACTTACACATGAGTCAATTTCACAATCTGTAAGTGGTGGCCGAAGCAGTCAGCGTAATAAGGCCAATCAAGGAAGGCAAAAAAAAAAAAGGTCGAATGTAGGAAACAATTTGTGCAGTCCTAATTTTCTATACAGTGGTAGAAGAGAGTGCTATCAACAACATACTAGAAATCCTGACCGTTGGGGGTAGAGTGTGGGAGTGGCAGTCTGTTTGAAGGTCGCTTTTGTACGTAACAACGGTCTGTAGTGAAAACGTATCCCGATATAATATTTAAGTACATTAAATTTCCCACAATATAGGCTGTTCATTTTTGCTGTAGGACTAATAACTTGCACGTAACGAGCGAAAGATACGAAACCTTTGCGTGTGATTTTAGAAGGCCTTATATAATATTGCAGGTAGCGTAAAAAGACACCGATAGGGGCGGCTAAATTACCGTGTATAGTTCATTTCCATACAAAGCTGTGCTCCAAATGTACATTCGCAGAAATACTTTCCTCAAATTAAGGGGCCGACGTTTGATACTAGTAGACTTCTTTTGACCAGTAACGACCTATTCGTCTGTGGTAGCCACAAACAGTGCCTGAACTCTTACAGGAATCGGCAAAAAGCCGTGAGTAATGAGTATAATGGGCAGGGGCACTATGAATATAGTGTGGGACAATAAGTTGGGAATTTGGGTCTCGCGGGAGGCGTGTCAGAGGTAAGTCCCTGCAGTCGCACGCCGGCACGGTAACTCAGAATGTTGGGTCAGATGGTTAGCTGCCCTCTGCAATAAAAAAAAAAAAAAAAAAAAAAAAAAAAAAAAAAAAAAAAAAAAAAAAAAACAACTGAGTTAATGGAACAACGACGAACTGAAATGGGTGTCTTGCGACGTCCGCCACGAACAAATGCAACGAACGAAAACGAACAAATGAGATTTAAAAAAAAGATGGATAGAGTGTCTGCCATGTAAGCAGGAGATCCCGGGTTCCAGTCTCGGACGGTGCACACATTTTCACCTGTCCCCGTTGACTTATACTAACGGCTGTATGTAGCTAAGGGTATTCCTTTCATTGTAATTTCATTCTAACGAGCTGCATGGTCACCGATGGTATCTGTTCTTTCGGACATGTACTTGTACTTTGTGTGTGAAATCTTATGGGACTTAATTGTTAAGGTCATCAGTCCCTAAGCTTACACACTACTTAACCTAAATTATCCTAAGGACAAACACATACACCCATGCCCGAGGGAGTACTCGAACCTCCGCCGGGACCAGCCGCACAGTACATGACTGCAGCGCCTTAGACCGCTCGGCTAATCCTGCGCGGCTTCGGACATGTCCGGAAGAACAGATACTATATATATATATATATATTACTTAGATTGTTCATTCCATTGAAGAAAACCTGTGATTCTTCCTTGTTTTTGCTGAGAATAGCAATGTCATCAGCGAATCTTATCGCTGACAGTCATTCATTCTGAATTTTAATCCTATTCCTGTACCTTCGTTTAACATCCGTCATTACTCCTACCCAGAGTATGTACCTTGGATATTGGGAGAAGTAGAATACATCTATCTCCTAGATCATTTTTAAACCGTCCAGTTCGTTCTAGGTCTTCCATTCCTGTTTTTCATTCTTGGTTCCTACAGCTATTGTATGAGGCCGTTCCTTCCATAGCGGTTACCCGTATGTTTTGAGAACTTTGAACATCTCGCACGATTTACCACTATCGAACCTTTTTTCTATGTTGTCTAAATAAATTTTGCAAAAAGACGAAATGTGCTGAAGCACAGCTGGATGCCTCATTTGCTTGTGGAGCACAACAGTAAACTCAGTTGGGAATCTAACCTGGATACGTGTTACGTTGTCAAAATGGTATTCCATGAAAGTCAAAGACTCGGAATGGCGCTACGTCCTGACATGAAGAATGATATAACAGATCCAGAAGTGCGAAATTTTAACGAATTTCCTTGCTTTGACAGTTTTCCGTCCTTTTATCTGATGTGCTTTTCGGCTTAGGCATTACGCATGATTATGGTCGCATCCCGTATTAAATGGCACAGGAGGAGTGGTAGGAGTGATAGAGGGGGAGGATAGGACAAGGCCTGCTGCATCAAGTTCATGGTCACTGTTCAAGGTCACTTGCTCTAGTACTACTGTTTCCAAATTACACCGATATCCTCGCAATTCCATGTTCTCTGGAGTACAGAGTCATAGTTTCCACGCAAATGAAGTAAAATATGTGTAGTGCTGCAAAGTTCTTGAAATCTCTCTCTTTTCTTCCACATTGTCGCGAACTGTTTCCATTGTCTCTGCTGCCAATATGCGTAACTACGATCTTTAAGTCCCTAAATGCGTTCAATTTCTCACAGGTGCCGCTGTCGATGCCTCCAACCAAACCTTTCAGTCAGCTGTACAGAATCGCGTCACACTCCTGTTGGAATACCTTGCATTCTTTTCCCCCGGCGTTATCGTCTTTTGTCAGCGGTCCTAGTTTTGAAGTTCAGGAATATTGCACCTGCGAGCTTATTGTGGAAACACTTCTAACTGAAACCGCGCGTCGGAAGTAACCACTTAGGTTCTATTTCGTGGAATGCTTGACACACTTGCGATGTGAAAACTGTCACTGATTTAATATCGCCTCTATTTCTATGCTCAGAAACCAGGGAATCATAACACCAGAGGAAGACTGATTCATCACCAGTACCTATGAACCAAAATGGTAACGGCATTCTTTTCTCTTGAAACGGCGCTTCCGTTCGCTTCATTTCAACAACACTTGTGACAAGCTCAGTACAGGTTGAGGTTCACAACGCAACACAGAGGTCTAGCTGGAACAGTTACGCAAAGAATCAACATGACGAAATAGCACAAACTTGTTAGTAATGTCCAAGAATTCCCAACTTTGTCAAACACCGAACACAGTCAAGGCAGCGTAGGTCACTAACAAGAGGGCAGCCGGTACGTACGAGGGTTGAATGAAAAGTAATGCCTCCACCTTCGTTAATTGGGTTTGGATGGGAGTATTTTAATATATTAGACGCAGAAATAATCCTTAGAATGTGATCTTTAATTACCAGTATATACTTTTCCACAGAATCATCAGCCATTTGGATACATTTCCGCCAACGATGAACCAGTTTTCTGAAGCCGTCACGGAAGAAGTCGACAATTTGTTTCCACAAACCCCGGTCTTACAGTTCTTTCAACATCATCAGAAGCATAATGATGTCTCCGCAGATCGTCTTTCATTATCGGAAACAGATGGAAGACAGACTGAGCTAAATCTGGACTGTATAGAGAATGCCGAACGGCGGTGAGATTCAGTCTCTGAAGCTCTGCTGTGGTGGCACGTGAAGTGTATGGTTTGGCATTGCCATGCTGCAGGAAAACATTTCCCTTATCATTTCGGACCCTTGTTAGTTGCCGTTTTAGAGTTGGCAGCATAGTGATGTAAAGCTCAGAATAAATCTGTCAACATTTTGCTTGTGAAACTCGATGATTGCAGTCATAGGACGTCGAACTCTTTGTTTGTCACGCAGGTCAGATGTTCCCGCCTCAACATCTTTAAACATACTCGCCCAACGATGAACAGTACTCTCATCAACACAATCGCCATAAACTGCTTTCATTCTCTGATGAATCTCCTTTAGGGTGACACCTTCTGCTGTCAAGAATTCAATGAGTGCACGTTGCTTAAATCGCATTGACCGACCGTCTGCGCAGGGTTCCATCGGCTCTGTGGCCGAGCGGTTCTAGGCGCTTCAGTCCGGAACCGCGCTGCTGTCACGGTCGCAGGTTCGAATCCTGCCTCGGAAATGGATGTCCTTAAGTTACTTAGGTTTAAATACTAAGTCTAGGGGATTGATTACCTCAGATATTAAGTCCCATAATGCTTAGAGCCATTTGAGATATTTTACACTGCAAAAACACAACCGTTCAATGCTAAGGCTTCCCGCAAACTGGAGCTGAAGAGAAGAGGCTACATAAACAAGTCAGTGCCTGCCGCATGGTTTAAATGGTTCTAAGCAGTGTAAGTAGGCTGTTTAAATTTTCTTATTGGTAACGCCACGTAGCGCTCTGTATGAAAATCACTGGCTGTGCTGTGCGCAGTCTGTGGCTAGTTTGCGTTGTTGTCTGCCATTGTAGTGTTGGGCAGCTGGATGTTAACAGTGCGTAGCGTTGCGCAGTTGGAGGTGAGCCGCCAGCAGTGGTGGATGTGGGGAAGTGAGATGGCGGATTTTTGAGAGCGGATGATCTGGACGTGTGTCCATCAGAAACAGTACATTTGTAAGACTGGATGTCATGAACTGATATATATATATATACATAATATGACTTTTGAACAATATTAAGGTAAATACATTGTTTGTTCTCTATCAAAATCTTTCTTTTGCTAACTGTGCCTATCAGTAGTTAGTGCCTTCAGTAGTTAGAATCTTTTATTTACCTGGCAGTATTGGCGCTCGCTGTATTGCAGTAGTTCGAGTAACGAAGATTTTTGTGAGATAAGTGATTTGTAAAACGTATAGGTTAATGTTAGTCAGGGCCATTCTTTTGTAGGGATTTTTGAAAGTCAGATAGCGTTGCGCTACAAATATTGTGTGTCAGTTTAGTGTTGATCAGAATAGGTAAAGAGCGAAATGTCTGAGTACGTTCAGTTTTGCTCAGCCGTTTGAAAATCAAATAATGTAAGAGGTTTATCAGCACAGTAATTCAATAATTTTTCTAAGGGGACATTACAGCAGTATGGGACTTAACATCTGAGGTCATCAGTCCCCTAGACTTACAACTACTTAAACCTAAGTAACCTAAGCACATCACACACATCCATGCCCGAGGCAGGATTCGAACGTGCGTCCGTAGCAGCCGCCCGACGCCGGACTGAAGCTCCTAGAACCGCTCCACCACAGCACCTGCTGCACACCAAAGCTGCCAACTGTTGAAGAGTTACGAAGGTGGAGGCATTACTTTTCAGTCAACCCTCATACGTTGTTAAGTACATAGACGGAAGACCACATTGGCTTTATGCTGCTGTGCGGGCGGCTTTAGTCTAGTTATCACAGACGCTGCGTATACCAGTGAATTTCTCGTCGTAAAACAGATGGAAGAGGATGAATTCGCTCGTCAAGGTACTACAAAGTGGCCAAATGACTGAATAAGGCACTTCGGGGGTTAATATACGATACCGTAACGTCCAGCTGATTGCCTCTTCTACAACGTTCATACTCTTAGCGCTGAACGGCAGGTAAGTTTTTCTCCATGTCCAAATCACGCAGTTTCGCACCCTTATCACCGGTATGGCCTTCTGTAACGTTTCCAATTGGATAGAATGAAAAGGAACCCACGTCTCAGGAACTAGACTGAAAAATTACCCGACTAGAGAAGCGGACCCACAAATAAGAGTTTGGCACCAGCTGGTATCTATACAATCGCCGACAGCTGCCAACGGCGAAGAAAGTGCAGCCAAACCATTCGCCTAGTGAGTATGCATACAGGATACGACTACATTAGAGCCGTACACTATTAAACCAAATTTACGCACAAATCCACACCAGTTTGTGCCATGCTACTTAGCCTGTGTGATGATAAGCGCAGAGTCGGCCGATCGAACCCAGTAACTTGGCCTCGACGGCGAGTGACCATCAGAAACAACGGTATCTTCAGGAGTACCCCAGTGGAGTGCGTTCTTACTCTCTATCAGCATAAAAGATGTAACGGACACCGTGAGCATCAGTTTATGCCCATTAGTGTTGTGATGTAAGGGAAGAAGTTGTCGTCGACTGACTGTAGGAGCACACAGAATAACTTAGACGAAATTTCTAGTTCGCGTGATGAATGGCAGCTTGATCTAAATGTACAGAAATACAAGTTAATGCTGATGAGTAGGGAAAACAATCCTGCAACATTCAATTACAGCATTTTAAGTGGGCTGCTTGACACAGTCCCATCGATAGAATACCTAGGCATAGCGTTGCAAAGCAACATGAAAGGGTACAAGCACCTCAGGTTGCTAGTAGGGAGAGCGAATGGTCGACATCGTTTTACTGGAAGAATTTCTGGGAACTGTAGTTCATCTGTGAAGTAGATGGCGTATAGAACACTTGCGCGCCGTATTCTCGAATACTGCTCGAGTGTTTGGGATCCCCACATGATCGAAGCAATTCAGAGGCGAACTACTAGATTTGTTACCGGTAGGTTCGATCAAGACGCCAGTATTACGGATGTGCTCCGTGAAGCCAGACGGGAATCCGTAGAGGGAAGACAATGTTCTTTTCGCGGGACACTGTTGAGAAAATTTAGAGAACGGGCATTTGAGGCTGACTGCAGAACGGCTCTACCGCCACCAGTGTACGTTTCGCGTAAGGACCGCGAAGATAAGAGAGGCATTTAACAGGCGTTTTTCTGCCGCTGTATTTGCGAGTGGGACCAGAAAGGAAATTACCAGTAGTGATACATAGTACCCTCCACCATGCATCGTACGGTAGCTTGTAGAGTATTTATGTAGAGCATCACCAGACTAATTCCTACTGACTACGGGTGCCAAAGAAAACGCACCTCAACAATACATGCGGCTCGCTCTATAAAACGTAGCATGTTTAAAACAATTTTTCTTCTCGTAACTGCAAACTGTGATTGAACCGTGTGTCTACACATGTTCAACATTTCTTTTTATTTCCTGAAATATTTTAGGTTGAAAGGTGGCTACACTGTGCCACTGCGCCAGAGATTGCGCCAAAGAGTACTATTAAGCCGCCTCCACAGTGCGTGTTAAGAGATCGTGGCAGTCAGTGGTTGTCGAGAGTTCATGGGAGAGTGTGTGTTGAGAGTTCGTAGCAGGCAGTGCCTGTCGTGAAGTTGGAGTAAGATGTTGTAGTAAAGAGTGTTGTTCCATGTTTATGCAGTTATTTGATGGGAGAGATAGCAGATGTTATTGTAATGAGTGCATTTCGTCAATATATATGAAGGTAAAATTTATAATGTTCCTTTATTAGTTGTGTATCTGAAATAATGTGTCACTACAGGTTCAGCCAACAAAGCATCTGGCTCGTGTTCTTGTATTAGAGTGAATTTTGGTTTTCTTGCGTAATTATAGTTTTTCTAAATTTCTTTTGTCACGTCAGTATAATTGGTATCAAAATTCTTGTCTTGTTGGAAAAGAACCGTGCCAGATGTGGACGTTGAGTCACACTCCCACATACAGAACAGTGACTCTTGTGCTTATTGGTCTTGTTGGTTTTCTTTTTTTTTAGTTGCTGGGGACTTAATTAATTAACTGTGTTTACGGAAATTTTCTTACATTGTTCTTTGCAGTCAGATAGCGTAATAATACTAGTCAGGGCCAACCGATTACGAGACTTGCGTAATCGGACATACAGTTACTAAAAACCAAAAAATATTTTCAATCAATCTTGCATTTAATTAAGCCCCCATGCACGTGGCGACCGCTGCTTCGGATCGTCCCTTGGAATTTTTCTGATTGTGAAAATTGTAGACTGTAGTATTGTTGTAGTAATTTGTAGCTAATGGTATTTTTCAAAATTTAATTTTTTTATTGTCTTGTATACGCGTTTGACAAATTAGTGCAATTATTTCAATTGTTCGATTGATCGTGTGTGAGGGAGACATTGCATGTAAATGATTTTGTTGGAGATAAGGAGGCATTGTGTGTAAATTTCGAACAGTGACGAATTTTTTATATTTTGTAAATGATTACGCGATCGATGAAAAAGACAAAAATGATGAATAGTGAGAATAACGAAATTGTTGACATGGCGAACTCGCCAACAGAGGAAAACAGTATGATGGATAATGAAGTGGGAAACAATGTAATAAGTCGGGAAAATAGTCCAGAACCATTTCAAAATTTTTCTCAATCAGAAAATCCACAGAATCCAAGATTAACGACAGAAGATTCTGGAATAGTATCGAACACAGATAGCCTTATGGCTATGCAGAAGGAAGTTAGTTTTGCGGGAAATGTTAGGGGCGAAAAGAGTTCTGAACAATTTAATATGGAGCAGTTGATGAGTGCTATATTAAATTTGGGAGCACGTATGGAAACACGGTTAGACTCACAGGGATCACAAATAGGAACAATTAAAACTGAGATGGGAACAATTAAAACACAGATGGGAACAATGGAAACTCGGTTAGGATCTGAATTTAAAACAGAGATGGGAACTTTGGAAACACGGATAGATTCACGAATAGGGACATGTTTCAAAAATATGAAAGATGAATTAAAGAAAGAAATCAGGGAAGAAGTACAACCGATTCTGAATTCTCACAATAATAGATTAATTGCAGTAGAAATCAGACAAAGGGAACAGGATAGAGAACAGGAAGAAAGAGATCGCGTGATAGTACAGAAATTTTCAGAGTTAAATTTACAACGTGCACAAGACAAGGGAGAAATAATTGAAAGAATTGAGGAATCCGTACCAAATGACAGAATAAATAACTTAACGCAACAGTGTGAACACTTAACTACCAAATGTGACAATACTGAAACCCGAGTCGCGACACTTACGGAAGACATAAATAAACAGAAAGAACAATTAGGTGACTTATCGGAAAGAGTTGAGGAAATTTCAGATAAACTGACAAATCTTAGTTTACATGGGGACAGAGATTCGGATGATACAGCTCCATTACCATTTGCAGAAACCGAAGAATACCAGAATATAAATAAGCATGTTGAAAATCAGGGAAAATTTAATGAACGCGTGAAAAAGGAATTTGAGGCATTACGGAAGCAAGTCAAGCAGATCGAAGGCGAAATTGTAGGAAAAGATAGCAGAAGAAATTTAGAATCACAGGTAGCAGAGGGGTTTGAAGAAAATAATTTGTTTCATTTACGGGATGCAACAAGAGAGCGCCAGGCGCGCGAACTTTACAATAATCGACATTCGGACTGGGACAGACGCGGTAGGTCTTTGTCGCCACGAGGCGAAAACTTTGACTATAAACACTTCTTAACTGTTCGGAAGATTCAGATATTCCGCAATTCTAAGAATGAGATACATCCATGTGCATGGTCAGGTCAATTTGCGTACGCACTTCCGCCAGATGTGCCACAAAGTCACAAACTAGAAATTATGTGTGGCTATTAATGTCCTCAGGGGATTCACTACTCTAAGTGAATATGTGCCGTAGCGAGCATAGGGCCCCGAGCTGTAGTGGTGCTATTTCTCTTTTAGTTTTCTGTACCGCTGCCTACTCTTTTACTATTCTTTGCATCTGTCAAACCAACTCTTCGACTATCAATCTATCTAGTGAGTAAGTAAACAATAACCGGATTTGACTATTTACCTAAATGAGATTTCGAAAATTACTGTTTGAACTTATTAATGTCCTCAGGGGATTCACTACTCTAAGTGAATATGTGCCGTAGCGAGCATAGGGCCCCGAGCTGTAGTGGTGCTGTTTCTCTTTTAGTTTTCTGTACCGCTACCTACTCTTTTACTATTCTTTGCATCTGTCAAAACAACTCTTCGACTATCAATCTATCTAGACAGTAGATAAACAATAACCGGATTTGACTATTTACCTAAATGAGATTTCGAAAATTACTGTTTGAACTTATTAATGTCCTCAGGGGATTCACTACTCTAAGTGAATATGTGCCGTAGCGAGCATAGGGCCCCGAGCTGTAGTGGTGCTATTTCTCTTTTAGTTTTCTGTACCGCTGCCTACTCTTTTACTATTCTTTGCATCTGTCAAACCAACTCTTCGACTATCAATCTATCTAGTGAGTAAGTAAACAATAACCAGATATGACTGTTTTACCCAAAAGTGACTTTGGAATTTACCGTTTGGACTTACTATTTTCTGCAGCATTCATTTGTACTCTAAATGAAATTTTACCTGTTTATCTTCGTGACAACATTACATCGTATGTTGACGATATTCTTATTGCTAAACGTTCTTGGAGTGAGCACAACAAAATTTTGGATTCATTATTACGTATTTTTGCACGAGTTGGCATGACAGTGAACTTGGAAAAATCAGAATTTGGTCGTTCTCAGGTGAAATTTCTCGGTCACATTATTTCTACAGAAGGTATTCTTCCTGATCCAGAGAAATTAGACGCTATTCGTAATTATGCTGTTCCCACCACAAAACGTGATGTTCGTAGTTTTCTTGGTGTCTGTAATTTTCTTCGACGCTTTGTTAGATTGGACGATTTGGCCACACCTCGTTTATGTGAACTATCTGGAAAGAAATCTAATTGGTGTTGGGATGAGGAAGCTCAGTCAGAATTTGAACAGCTTCGTGATGCTTTAGTTGCTGCTCCACTTCTTTCACATCCGGATTTATCTAAAGAATTTTGTTTGGCAACGGACTCATCATACAAAGGCCTAGGTGCACATTTATTTCAAGAGATAGAAGAAAACGGCGTTGTAGTACAGAAAACTATTGCATTTGGAAGTCGTGTTCTCTCTAAAACAGAAAAGAATTATTCGATTACGGAACTTGAAGCTTTGGCTGTTGTTTGGGCTTTCACAAAATTTCGCACATTTTTGTTTGGCAGACATACTAAGGTTTACACCGATCATCGAGCTCTGGAATTTCTTATGTCGACAAAATTAACTCATGGCAGATTGTCGAGATGGGCGTTGTACCTACAGGAATTTGACTTTAGTATTGTTTACATACAGGGTTCTTCAAATATTGTTGCCGATGCTTTATCACGTGCACCTATGGGTTTGAAACAAAGTGCTGAAGAGGACTACAAGGAAAACAATTATTGTTTGATGTATATTCAAGGTGTTGCTTTTGAGAACTTTATTTCGTCTTCGCTCCAGGATATCGCTAAGGAGCAAAATAAGGATCCAATCTGGAAGGACATTAAGGAGAAGTGGAGGAGAAAGGAAAGCGTAGCGATTAGACAGCATTATCTAGTTCGCAATGACATTCTTTTTAAACGAAAATCGGTCGACAACTCCGTTTGGTTAGTTTGTATTCCTGATGAGTGGGTCAATAAATTGATTTGGTATACGCATCTCAGTTATGCACACTTTGGTCCCCGAAAATGCTTTCATAAATTAAGAGAAAATTGTTACTTCAGTAATATGGAAAAACGTATTCGATCTGTTCTTGCCAAATGCAAATTATGTCAAATGGCTAAGCCTCCAACGATTTCTCACAGAGCACCGTTGTTTCCCATCATTCCAGCGAAATTAAAGGAGATGGCTGCAGTCGATTTGTTTGGTCCAGTGGTTCGTTCTACTAATGGTTTTGCGTACATTTTCGTAGCAGTGGAACTGACATCAAAATATGTGTGTTTTACACCTTTACGCAAAGCAACAGCTCGTTCAGTATCTAACGCTTTCATCAAACATTTTCTTAAAGAAGTTGGTCATGTTGACAAGGTTATATCAGATAATGGATCACAGTTTCGTTCTAAAATTTGGCTTCGTACTCTACAGCGTCGTAAAATTAAACCAAACTTCATCTCACTTTTTCACCCTCAATCTAACGCTTCAGAGAGATGGATGAAGGAAATCAATAAATTGTGCCGTCTTTATTGTCATCAGAATCACAGAACTTGGGATCAGTATCTTCATATTTTTCAAAATATTCTGAATGAACTTCCTAATGACTCAACTTCTTTACCGCCTCTATTGATATTAAAAAATAAAGTACCAACAAATCGCATTTCTGAAATCGTTCCTTTTCCGCCTTCACGGAAACTGCGGCATTCTGAAGTTGTTAACCTGGCTCTACAAAATATTGCATCTGCGGCTGCTAGAAGAGAGAAATCAGCTAGACGTCCTGGTCGTTCAAAAATCTTGTCAGTTGGTCAAAAGGTATTAATTAAGTCCCACCGTTTGTCTCACAAAGGAAAAGGCTTGTGTCGCAAATTTTTTCTGCTTTATAACGGTCCATATAGAATTCGCAAAATTATTCATGATAACACTGTCGAAGTAGAAACTCTTAAATCACGACGCTCTAAAGGAATACATCATATATCAAACGTTAAAATTTTTGTGGAATGACATACTTGTGAGAAACTAACAGCTACATGTAAACATGCGGAGAGTACAAGGATACGGCGCTGTGTTTTGGCGGCGGCACATACTCAAAGCAACAGTCAAGTCTGCGCGCCGCACAAAGCAGTCGTTGACCGCGAACAATAGCTTCCTACGTCACGCGCCTACAGCTGATCGAGCGCTCAGTGCGAATGCACTGACAGCCGTAAACAAATACTCAGTCTAATTTCTCCGACTAAATTCTGTATAAAGCTATAAGGACTTGTTGAATTGTGTTATTAACATTCAGTATTTTGCAGGATACGGTGTATAAAGTATTTAAGACCTTCAGGTAAATTCTGTGCGTGTCCGACGTTAAGACGACTTGCTATCGAGAAATTTTCAGGAAGAATGTAATTTCGAAGAAGAAACTAATAAACTAAAAAAGGTAACTGTTAATTGAGTTCATTTTTCAGGTAACAAATTTCCACTTAGGTACGTACTTTAGACGTAATTTGCTGCTCGCGATTACGTGATTCATACTTTGTGCTAATTTCATGTTCTATGAGTTTACGTGTGAAGCGACGTGCTTGCGTACGTTAACTGATTTTGACAATGATTATTAATGAACTGGGTTGTAACTTGTGTATATTATGCATCGCTTGGCTGCTATGCTTTTTCACTGATGTCATATTTTTTTTAATTATGTGCCTGCTGTGCTTATTTATTTAAATTGTAATGGTAACCTGATTTATTGTGCTGATGTGTTTAGGTATGTAAGTTATACTTTGTCATTTATCTGCTTGCGCCTTCATGTTTACTTATTAAGATGACATATGAACATTTATTTGCTTATGCTTATATGATGCTAATGACATGTTTACTGCTATGCGTATGGATTGCATATTTACACATTTCTGTTTTGCTGTCATAACTACTCTTTAATTTGGTGTATAGCAATGCTGATGTACAGTGTATAAACATAGAATTTAGGTCACACCACTGTATTAATTATAGATTGTTCGCTTGGCAGAGCCTCGTTGTAGGAATTGTGCTGCATCCAATCGCTATTGCAAGTTTTGCTTACGCTCAGTGCCTTACATTTTAAGATAAGAAAATGAACTGCTATAATTCGACGAACGACATTAGTACAAGAAAGTCATTGAAGTCACATGAGCTGAGGTTTTATGGAAGCTGTATAAATTTATGCTAATAGGAAGGAAGCTAACGACATGACATACCATTACGAGGTTTAGACCATTAACAATTATTAGACTGCATTTTTCGTAAGCAATTGAAATAGGAAGTGACACTTGACACAAGAAATACTCCACATGTTTGCTTCTGTTTGCCATAATTCTTGAAGTGGTGTACACACTGTGAAATATTATGATCATTCACACTCCGTAATCGTACTTAATTACTGAGAGTTATTCGAACTAAGTCTGTTAGAGGTCATGTATGCATTTCTTTGTTTATAATTTATAATGAGTAGAAAATTTGGGTCAGATGGATTACACAGAGGTTGTGTGTGGACACTGTGTCTTCGGATTGTATGGGATGCTGAATTGAAGTTGCATTAGGATTTTATCTGTTCTTGTTCGAGGAGACTGACTAGAGGAAAGAGTTGTTATTGAAGTGAAATGATATTGGTGCTGAGGTTTATATTTATCGATGTATTATTATAGGTATTGAGAGTATATGAAGTTGTTTGTGGACAAGAGGTAAGGTGATATTGGTGCTGAGGTTTACATTTATCGACGTATTATTGAGGTATTATTGAGATTATGTGATGCTGATGATTATTGGAGTTTTGGTGGATAAGAGGTAAAGTAAGTGAGGAGCATATTTTTTTTGTTGGTCTTATGGAACAAAGAGGATGAAGAGAGCAGACTAAAACACTAAAGTAGAAAGAAGACAGTCTATACACACACTTTGTTAAATCAATAAGCAGTATATACTTTTTTTTGAAGAGAGGAAGTAATTGCATATCTTGGCTCACTGACAGTTGTTCAACAAGAGTACATTTTGATCTGGCTTGGCAAACATTGGTCTTGACATGATGACTATGACGTTGACCTAACTATTATTGACTATTATACATTGCTGCCACTACTACTTGATACACATGATGAACATCAGATTTAGACAGAATTTCATTTACACAATTAACACTATTCAGTTACACAGTAGTACTTAATGTGGATGAGAGATGAGTGAGTGTGTTCTGTGTGTTTTCCTTTCCTAATCCTACCCACCTATCTCCTAAATATTATTTTATTTGTTTGTAGTGGCTTGCACTGACACCCATGAATATTATAGGTTTACTGGTATTTGTGTATTGTAATAGTTAATAGGATAATTATCTGATATCATTTGTGTGTTTGTTGTGATTTGTATGTTACTGTAAAAGCATCTGTATGTGCATTCAAACTATTGTTCATGCCTGAACTGTCTGATTAGTGAAGATAAATATTCTGAACTGTTACCTGCACTTTTCAACATGATGTGTGACATTTGGTCGTGTTTAATTTCTGCTGATGAACTGTGTGATCAGTGCTAGTGAATTTTTTGGAACGGCTTCTGCTGAGAGATGTGACTTTTTGCTGTCTGCACCTACTCAATATTGCTGGGTGCCACGGATGGACTGCTTCTACTGAAAAGATGTCCCCTGTTGCTGTGTGCACCTGATCAACATTGCTGATGCCACTAATGGACTGCTTCTACTGAAATGGTGTCACTTGTTGGTGTCTGCACCTGCTCTCAATATTGCTGGGTGCCACTGATGGTCTGCTTCTACTGAAATGGTGTCACTTGTTGGTGTCTGCACCTGCTCTCAACATTGCTGGGTGCAACTGATGAACTGTTTTTACTGAAATGAAGTCACTTGTTGCTGTCTGCACCTACTCAACATTGCTGGGTGCCTCTGATGGACTGCTTCTACTGAACTAATGTGACTTGTTGCTGTGTGTACCTCTTGAACTTTACTGGGTGCCACACATGGAACTGCTTCTACTGAAATAATGTCACTTGTTGCTGTCTGCACCTGCTCAACATTGCTGGGTGCAACTGATGGACTACTCCTACTGAAATGATGTCACTTGTTGGTGTCTGCACCTGCTCTCAACATTGCTGGGTGCAACTGATGAACTGTTTTTACTGAAATGAAGTCACTTGTTGCTGTCTGCGCCTACTCAACATTGCTGGGTGCCTCTGATGAACTGTTTTTACTGAAATGAAGTCACTTGTTGCTGGGTGTACCTGCTAAACTTTACTGGGTGCAACTGATGGACTGCTTCTACTGAAAAGATGTCACCTGTTAGTGTCTTTTTTTTGTATAAACTAATCATTGAAAGCATTTTATGTGAACATTTGTATAAACTGATTTTTTGTATATTGTGTAAACTATTATGTAAAGTCACATGTATGAAAATAATTTGTATTGCCTTCTGTATTTCATATGTTAGGTTAGTAAAAGGTCAGTGCAAAGCCAAAATTTTTAACTAATTATGTGATGTTTAGGTATTAATATTATCTTTTATTTTTGTCTGTATTTTTCTGGACGAATTTGGTGGTATTTTCACCACCAATGCTGGCAAAAATACCATCAAATTCTGGCCTGTGGAGGAGGGGCATATGAAAGGTGGCTACACTGTGCCACTGCGCCAGAGATTGCGCCAAAGAGTACTATTAAGCCGCCTCCACAGTGCGTGTTAAGAGATCGTGGCAGTCAGTGGTTGTCGAGAGTTCATGGGAGAGTGTGTGTTGAGAGTTCGTAGCAGGCAGTGCCTGTCGTGAAGTTGGAGTAAGATGTTGTAGTAAAGAGTGTTGTTCCATGTTTATGCAGTTATTTGATGGGAGAGATAGCAGATGTTATTGTAATGAGTGCATTTCGTCAATATATATGAAGGTAAAATTTATAATGTTCCTTTATTAGTTGTGTATCTGAAATAATGTGTCACTACAGGTTCAGTCAACAAAGCATCTGGCTCGTGTTCTTGTATTAGAGTGAATTTTGGTTTTCTTGCGTAATTATAGTTTTTCTAAATTTCTTTTGTCACGTCAGTATAATTGGTATCAAAATTCTTGTCTTGTTGGAAAAGAACCGTGCCAGATGTGGACGTTGAGTCACACTCCCACATACAGAACAGTGACTCTTGTGCTTATTGGTCTTGTTGGTTTTCTTTTTTTTTAGTTGCTGGGGACTTAATTAATTAACTGTGTTTACGGAAATTTTCTTACATTGTTCTTTGCAGTCAGATAGCGTAATAATACTAGTCAGGGCCAACCGATTACGAGACTTGCGTAATCGGACATACAGTTACTAAAAACCAAAAAATATTTTCAATCAATCTTGCATTTAATTAAGCCCCCATGCAAGGTTCTTAATATTACAGCCATAAAATTTTAGATCCTGAAGATTGTCAAGCATTAATTTTGTGTAAAATTAATTGTTTCATGAGTTATAATGATTTGAAGGTTTTGTTAGTTCATCACTAAGCAAAAATCTGCAAGTGAACGTTTGATCTTCAAAATCAACCATACAGCCAGTTTTGTAGTCTGATTTTTGGTGATGCCGAAAATGTAGTTAGTTTCCGCCAAAATTTTGTAAATAATTGGTAAAATAAGATCCAATAAGGGGACACCACCCATTCTCATACCATCCTACGTATCTGAAATTGGTTTCGGCAATACTGTAACCCGAAATAATCGAGCCGAGTCGTGTATTTATGTTTACAGTATCATGTATTTTAAGGGTGGTACTCTAAATTTTATCTTTTGTTTAATAATTAATAATAACCGGTCGCTGTACTGAAATTCTAGGAAACATTACTTCAGTTGTCAAAAAGATTGTGTCTTCTTTACAGGAAAATACCAGAATACGTATTAATTTGCATATGGAATTACTAGACTTAAAACTCGGTTTAATTAACCTTTCAATATCTACTTCTGTTATTACTGAAATTACCAATTACCTATAATTAACGCAAAACATGAAGTTGCTAATTTCCGACAAATGGTCCGCTATAAATACCGGGAGACTAGAGTCGAAAGGTCAGTAGTCAGTGTTCTTGCCTGAGTAAGACTATTTCATAAATATCGGTAGAATGGATGGTAATGTGTGGCGCGTATTAGTTCTGTGACAGAATATGAACATCGTAGTATTGCAAAGAAAATGGCAGGTGAGCATCTATTAGTACAGGGTTATTACAAATGATTGAAGCGATTTCACAGCTCTACAATAACTTTATTATTTGAGATATTTTCACAATGCTTTGCACACACATACAAAAACTCAAAAAGTTTTTTTAGGCATTCACAAATTTTCGATATGTGCCCCTTTAGTGATTCGGCAGACATCAAGCCGATAATCAAGTTCCTCCCACACTCGGCGCAGCATGTCCCCATCAATGTGTTCGAAAGCATCGTTGTTGCGAGCTCGCAGTTCTGGCACGTTTCTTGGTAGAGGAGGTTTAAACACTGAATCTTTCACATAACCCCACAGAAAGAAATCGCATGGGGTTAAGTCGGGAGAGCGTGGAGGCCATGACATTAATTGTTGATCATGATCTCCACCACGACCGATCGATCGGTTTTCCAATCCCCTGTTTAAGAAATGCTTCTGCTTTAGCCTTTTCCGTAAGATTTTCCAAACTGTCGGCCGTGGTACGTTTAGCTCCCTGCTTCCGCGGGCTACCCGTGAAACTTGCCCACACGCGTTCAACCGTTTCTTCGCTCACTGCAGGCCGACCCGTTGATTTCCCCTTACAGAGGCATCCAGAAGCTTTAAACTGCGCATACCATCGCCGAATGGAGTTAGCAGTTGGTGGATCTTTGTTGAACTTCGTCCTGAAGTGTCGTTGCATTGCTATGACCGACTGATGTGAGTGCATTTCAAGCACGACATACGCTTTCTCGGCTCCTGTCGCCATTTTGTCTCACTGCGCTCTCGAGCGCTCTGGCGGCAGAAACCTGAAGTGCGGCTTCAGCCGAACAAAACTTTACGAGTTTTTCTATGTATCTGTAGTGTGTCGCGACCATATGTCAATGAATGGAGCTACAGTGAATTTATGAAATCGCTTCAATCATTTGTAATAGCCCTGTATATGGATGTATTTTTAAGGATTATGTTGCAGCGTCGTAATTTTTATTGTAAGTGATTAAATTGACCAGAAATAGCAGTTAATTTATGCCAGTGGTCTGTTTTGTTAACACCAAGACCGCAAACAATTCCTACCCGATACATCACAATTGATGTAATTTTGGAAGTTCACAGTGCTCTCTGACTGTGAGTGAAAGGTCTAACATTTCTCTCACTTAGCCACGATTACATTCATGTCATCCAAAGGATTCTGCATGTTATAACGAGCAGCTGACATCACACAAAAGAAGTGATTAGTGTTTGCTGCCAAGAAAAGATACCACGTGTGGGTTTGCACACGGCCCTACAGTTCGCAAAACTCCTGCCTGTAACTGACGTGAAACCAGTGGTGAATGCTAAGCGTGATTCGCTGCAGAGCTACGACTTTACACCAAAACCTATTCCTTCAGTACTACTTATTTAATAAACAAGACGCCAAATTAAAATTTACATTGGGGTAAAAAGTCTCTCTTCCTGAAACTCGTAAGGACGCACCTAGAACACCTTAGTGCTAGCGTTACATCGCTACTAAACCATAATAAATTTCACTACTCCAAATTTTATTCAAAGGAAGTTATAATTTGTAGCCTATGCACTAGTTAATTATAAAATTTAGCTCTCCAACGGCACATTACACACAAAATAAGTACAAAATGTCCTCTTTTAGCCCTACAGTGACTATTTTACTGCTCAAAATATTATTGGAGAAGACGTCATAATTTATGTTGTGCATAAACAACTCCAGGTGTATTTTACACAATAAATGAGTGGAGAGCCTTCTGATTTAGACGCTATTATTACAGTCTATTCACTACCTAGCTCGATCTTTCACACTCTTTTTGATCCCTTGTTTACCTCAGTTGCCGCTTCAGAGTCGGGGTCTGCATTACTGTTATCTGTTCACAGAATATTATCTTCGTCTTTTTTTTATCTTCATCCGTCAAATCACCCACCCCGTATGTTAGTGTCAAAATCAAACTCATGCACACTGCGCTAATTTCACTAGCAGCGGACGAGATTAGCACTGAAGGTGTGCAATGTGATACGAAGTGACACTCTGTGTCTATTTGATATTTCGCCAAAAATACTATACCAAGATAAATTCTAAGCGATAAAACAAATTTATCGACTATTAACAAACTGGCGCACCATTACTAAACATTCGAAAAGAGTACCAGTGTGGGTAAAACACTGGAGTCGGAGAATAAATAATTTAGCAATTGTTAACAACAATGTTTTTGCCATGAAGTTTCTCAAGAGCACGTGTAGCTTAGGTTTCCAGACTGGCTGGAGCCGGGAAGAGATAGTAAATTTTACAGAGTTTTAGTAATCTAGGGTAAAAATAATCTGACAACAGTATTTGTGAAGTAAGAAAACGCATGACCGAGAGCAGTTTGTGTTGTGTCGGGTCACAATGAACAATGATCCAGTGATCCGCACTGTCATATAGGTCATGAAAATAAAAGTACATGAATTCAAAAACTGATTAATTTGCTGAAAGGAAGGCAAAGAAAGTTACATTCTGAGATTGTAAGGAAATAAATTTACCGTTTAACTGACGGAATGTACTTACGAAAAGGACCACATCAGTTCTGCACAATGTCTTTCATAATTAACTTGTCAGTAATAAATTAAAACAAGTTTAGTAATTATTAGTGACTCCCTTGGATCTGGCTTGCACGTCACAGTTTTTCGAAGGCATCGGCTGTGTTATTTCCCCTCTACACCCGGAACATCCTTCAAGTAATACACCAACTCTGTGAGTGGTACCTGTGACACAAACAGCAACAGAAGGCCATCCAATCAGGATTTTTCAATGTAGGGGATCGTTGCTGTGAAACAGCTTTAAATTTACTTTTTCTTCGTAAATTTTAAGGTATGAAACTTTGTAAACTTAGTGTCGAAATATACATATACGGGCGTAATTGGTAAAAGTGCAGATATTTCCATTGGTGACTGGGGACAGTGTACTGAAAAAAGTTACATCAGTATTTACTTAATTTGCGGAGTAATAATTGTAGCTATTAGGAATATTGTGTTTTTTGATTGGTTAGTACCACCAAGTACATGTGACAAGAGCACGCTATTAATATTTATTTCGCTTTGGGCAGCAGGTCAGGTGTTGAGGTGTGATGCATAGAAGCAAAAAGTTTAGTCAATACTGACAGTTCACTTAGTGGTACAGTTATGAGCGTGCAGAAAACACCAGGAAGTAAATTATGTAAGATGTTGATGGAAAGACTGTTCAACACGGAGAAAAAAGAACCAACACGCTGGCGTGTGTACGGGTTAAATTACCACATATAAAAAAATCTGCGCTTATACCAAATGTAAAGGTAATTTCTTTTAATTTTGTGGACTTTATACATTCAATTTTCGTGTGTTGGTACACATCTTCCTGATGTATGTTTGCATTTTCAGCTGTTTTGAATATTTGGTTCACTGTTGACAGGCGAAAATGTTATACGTGCTTCCGAGTGCTTGGCGACTTTTTACGTTCGAAAAAGGTGGACAAAAGAATTTGCGTTTAATTTTGCTTGAAAAATGGAATAAAGTGAAGCACCGCATGTATATATTATTTCAGGTCGTATTCCCAAGCAACCTTTGCGGTTCCTAAGTGAGAACGCATACACTGTCTAGTGCCGGAGAATGCGGCTTCTCTGATCGACTGTTTCGCAACAATACGGGGGTCGTTTTTGCCTCGGCTCACGACGCTAGATGCACTGAAACCTTTTACGCATGCGCGGAGCGAGGTTTGTCGACCAGTCACAGCGTTCGCTGGCACGTATGCGGCCCCAGGCATCATTAAATGTTAAACTTGATTTGTCAGTTCACTACCTATGTCATAAGTCGATTTTTGACCAGTTTATTACTTCTAACATGGATCCGTGGATGAAGTCGGGATCATTGAAGAAGGGTCAGTTTCTCCATCGCCTTCACAACAAGGGAAGTTTCCAGTTGAAATGAATGAGGACGGAGCACGACCAAAGGAAGAACAATCACAAGAAGCGCCAAAGACTATTGACACTTTGGGGGGTGGGGAGGGGTGGGGGTGGGGTGGGGTGGGGTGGGGTCATTCGAAAGATGGCACTTGCATTAATAAGTCCGCCATGTACAGGGTTATTACAAATGATTGAAGGGATTTCACAGCTCTACAATAACTTTATTATTTGAGATATTTTCACAATGCTTTGCACACGCATACAAAAACTCAAAACGTTTTTTTAGGCATTCAAAAATGTTCGATATGTGCCCCTTTAGTTATTCGGCAGACATCAAGCCGATAATCAAGTTCCTCCCACACTCGGCGCAGCATGTCCCCATCAATGAGTTCGAAAGCATCGTTGATGCGAGCTCGCAGTTCTGGCACGTTTCTTGGTAGAGGAGGTTTAAACACTGAATCTTTCACATAGCCCCACAGGAAGAAATCGCATGGGGTTAAGTCGGGAGAGCGTGGAGGCCATGACATGAATTGCTGATCATGATCTCCACCACGAACGATCCATCAGTTTTCCAATCTCCTGTTTAAGAAATGCTGAACATCATGATGGAAGTGCGGTGGAGCACCATCCTGTTGAAAGATAAAGTCGGCGCTGTCGGTCTCCAGTTGTGGCATGAGCCAATTTTCCAGCATGTCCAGATACACGTGTCCTGTAACGTTTTTTTTTTCGCAGAAGAAAAAGGGGCCGTAAACTTTAAACCGTGAGATTGCACAAAACACGTTAACTTTTGGTGAATTGCGAATTTGCTGCACGAATGCGTGAGGAGTCTCTACCGCCCAGATTCGCACATTGTGTCTGTTCACTTCACCATAAAGAAAAAATGTTGCTTCATCACTGAAAACAAGTTTCGCACTGAACGCATCCTCTTCCACGAGCTGTTGCAACCGCGCCGAAAATTCAAAGCGTTTGACTTTGTCATCGGTGTCAGGGCTTGTAGCAATTGTAAACGGTAAGGCTTCTGCTTTAGCCTTTTCCGTAAGATTTTCCAAAACGTCGGCTGTGGTACGTTTAGCTCCCTGCTTGCTTTATTCGTCGACTTCCGCGGGCTACGCGTGAAACTTGCCCGCACGCGTTCAACCGTTTCTTCGCTCACTGCAGGCCGACCCGTTGATTTCCCCTTACAGAGGCATCCAGAAGCTTTAAACTACGCATACCATCGCCGAATGGAGTTAGCAGTTGGTGGATCTTTGTTGAACTTCGTCCTGAAGTGTCGTTGCACTGTTATGACTGACTGATGTGAGTGCATTTCAAGCACGACATACGCTTTCTCGGCTCCTGTCGCCATTTTGTCTCACTGCGCTCTCGAGCGCTCTGGCGGCAGAAACCTGAAGTGCGGCTTCAGCCGAACAAAACTTTATGAGTTTTTCTACGTATCTGTAGTGTGTCGTGGCCATATGTCAATGAATGGAGCTACAGTGAATTTATGAAATCGCTTCAATCATTTGTAATAGCCCTGTATTTTCAACTGTAGAAGAGGTCCGGCAGCTGAAAAGGTTGGGAAGCACTGGGTTAAGGAATCGTGGGTGGGAGGGGGGATTACTGCTGGTGTGGCAACCTTTCCGTAATCAGAGTGACTGGACTGAGTTTTTAACCTGTATTCTTCCAAATGCAAGCCAGTGGTTTAAAGCACGGTGCAGCAGGGAGCAGACACTGTTTCAAAACAGTGGGCGCGAACCGTTTAGCCTCTTGCTTGCTTACATAAAAAGCCGGACGAACTCCTATGGAGAAGAGCGGGCAGGAAGCGGCGCGCGCTCTGAGTGGTTCTCACGGACCGCGGGTTTTTATGCCCGCCGCGCACCTGACGTCAGCAGCGGCGTCGGAGGTGCCGAGTGGGAGCATCTGTCGTAAAGGGCTGCCACCCCACCCCACCCCAACCCACCCCATCACTGCTTTTACTGCGAGAACGGGCCGGTCGGAGCGCGGGACGGTCAGCGCATCTGCGGAAATGAGACGGCGCCAGGAGAGGCGCATATTTCTGAGAACGGCCGTTTCTGATACGTCGCACTCAACACTGGCTGCGCGGCGAGTTCGCGAGAAGGAAGCGAGACAGGCCTGCGCCTACACGCCTGCGCCGTCTGCAGCTCATACAAAACAAAGTACTCAAATATACAGGGTGTTACAAAAAGGTACGGCCAAACTTTCAGGAAACATTCCTCACACACAAATAAAGAAAAGATGTTATGCGGACATGTGTCCGGAAACGCTTAATTTCCATGTTAGAGCTCATTTTAGTTTGTTCTTCCACCTACGCTCAATGGAGCACGTTATCATGATTTCATACGGGATACTCTACCTGTGCTGCTAGAACGTGTGCCTTTACAAGTACGACACAACATGTGGTTCATGCACGATGGAGCTCCTGCACATTTCAGTCGAAGTGTTCGTACGCTTCTCAACAACAGATTCGATGACCGATGGATTGGTAGAGGCGGACCAATTCCATGGCCTCCACGCTCTCCTGACCTCAACCCTCTTGATTTTCATTTATGGGGGCATTTGAAAGCTCTTGTCTACGCAACCCCGGTACCAAATGTAGAGACTCTTCGTGCTCGTATTGTGAACGGCTGTGATACAACACGCCATTCTCCAGGGCTGCATCAGCGCATCAGGGATTCCATGCGACGGAGGGTGGATGCATGTATCCTCGCTAACGGACGACATTTTGAACATTTCCTGTAACAAAGTGTTTGAAGTCACGCTGGTACGTTCTGTTGCTGTGTGTTTCCATTCCATGATTAATGTGATTTGAAGAGAAGTAATAATATGAGCTCTAACATGGAAAGTAAGCGTTTCCGGACACATGACCACATATCATATTTTCTTTCTTTGTGTGTGAGGAATGTTTCCTGAAAGTTTGGCCGTACCTTTTTGTAACACCCTGTATAGGAAGACAGTAACTCGTTCTCGGAAGAACAGTTACTGTTGATGACCGTGCAGCTTTTCCCTGGAATAAATGTTGACTAACTGAAAACCTCAGCTGCCGACAGGTGTTGTTGATATTACTAGATGTGCACAGCTGAAAATGTGTGCACCGACCGGGACTCGAACCCGGGATCTCCTGCTTACATGGAGATCCCGGGTTCGAGTTCCGGTCGGGGCACTTTTTTTCAGCTTTCCACATCGTGGAATATCAACAACACCTGTCGGCAGCTGAGGTTTTCAGTTACTCATCATTTAAAGCACTCAAAATCATAAGCAATGCTCCGCGACACACACGCATCGCGGATCTTCACCGGGAATACTGACTTGAGACTCTCACGGAGCTAATCCACAAACTCACCACAAGACTATACACAAACTCCAGACATTCGCAGGACCCGTTCATTCTGAATCTGGGGCACTACGACCACAACCATAGATGGAAACATAAAAGACCAAAAGACATACTTGTAAGGACCTAACATCTATGGCCAAGCGCACCCAAACACAACGGTACAGGTGAGCCCCTGTTAAACAGACGCCATTACTGGATATCCAACTGCAATACACTGCGGAATAACTGGCCCCACGCAGGGAAGCTGTACCGTACACTGCATGCAGACAAGCTCCACACATCTCCACACATCCCCCACACAGTGAGATGATCTATGGCCGATCCCCCACTACTGTATAACGATCTTGATTGTTCCAGGAATGTAGCGGCTGCAGCAACTGGGATACATCGCCATCGCTTGCTACGGTAATGATGCATGATACCCATACTAACAAATCCAACCTTGCATGAACTATTACAGCTACTAAGCCGCTACTGCTCTTACTACCCATCCCACTGTCGCAGAGGGCTTTCTTTTCCCACGGCACGAGCCTTCTGCTCTTCAAATCGCTACTCTCACTCGCGTTTCATCCACTATCACCTGATGGACCGTGTTAATGCGAAGTCTTACCCAGACTCACGGATAACATCACAGCCCAGCATCCTGTGATCCACTTACCAGATAACTAACGTCTTGACGGAGGTGACAGTAGAACTTTTGGTTTGGTCACCACGTTCCTGCGGGCGTGGAGGGGCCCCATCTCTATTGAAATACGGCATAAATGTTTGGCCGCCTCCGAGGGGCAGGATTTTCTTTCGGAGTAAATTCGTGTTTTTTACGAATCTGATGCTTCTAAGGCGAAGTCGAGAATTTTTAGCATGTGGAAGACCATTGCTTTTGCACCGACCTGCCTGAGTGTCGTTTATAGGCGGTTTTCTACGCTTGTTTAGGTAAATGTTGGTCTGCACCCCAGTTTCCGCCTCAGAAAACGCTATACACAGACTGCTAAAACACGTTTACAAACAGAACAAAGTTTACACAGTACAAAGACAAACGGTGCACACATTACGACTATGGTGACAGGAAGGGCATCCAGTCAGACAAAATACGAAGTGAGTCAAATGAAAACCTTACATTTCTAATAACAAACCGAAATTTAGCGCCGTTATCCTGTAGGTTGGTAAGCGTGCTACAAACAGCGAGCAGAATGGCCTGTAGGTGGCAGCATAGTGCAGATGCACACATACCGTCGCAGTATCAGTATAAAGATGGCCGCCCCACTTGTGACTTGCACCAGGGAAGAACTGCCTTCTGTTATTAGGTTTTTGCGTAGTGAAGGCGTGAAACATATGGAAATTCATCGAGGAATGAAGGATCAGTACGGTGATGCATATTTGTCACAGCAGCAAGTCTACCAATGGAGTAGGAAGTTCGCAAATGGTGTGACTTCAGTGGAAGATGCTCCTCGTCCAGGTCAAGCACAACGAGTTGTGACTCCACAGAACATTGCAGCAGTTGAAGCCATAGTGAAGGAAAACCGCCGAGTGACACTGAATGACATTGTGGCATGTTTACAGATAAGTCATGGATCAGCGCACCACACTGTGCATGAAGTGCTCCAGTTTCACAAAGTGTCTGCTAGATGGGTGCCACAGCAGCTGACTCCTGAAATGAGAGAACGACGTGTTGATGCTTGTGAAGAACCTCTTCGGCGCTTTGAACGAGAAGGTGATGGCAACCTTGCAAGAATCGTTACTGGGGACGAAACCTGGGTTCACTTCCACCAACCGGAAACAAGGAGAGCGACCAAGGAATGGCGCCATTTCTCATCAGCAAAACCAAAGAAGTTTCGAACAGAACCAATCAGCAGGGAAGGATATGCTGACTCTCTTTTGGGACGAAAAAGGCGTCATTTTGGAGCATTACATGCATAGAGGCACCGCTGTCACCAGTGCATCATACACAGATCTCCTAAAAAATCATCTTCGGCCTGCAACCGAATCTAAGCGACGTGGGTTGCTGTCAGCAAATGTCCTTTTGCAACATGTCAATGCAAAGCCCCACACTGCCCGTACAACAGTTGCAACAAACACAGACCTGCATTTTGAGTGTCTTAGTGTCTTCTTCATCCACCATACTCACCAAACCTTGCCCCAAGTGATTTCCATACGTTTGGACCACTCAAAGACGCAATGGGAGGAGAGAAGTTCCGTTCTGATGAAGAGGTGCGCCACGTGGTGCTCGAGTGGTTGCGCGGACTACCAAACGATTTTTTTCCTAAAGGAGTTTATGCACTTTGTAAGCGCTGGTGGACTTGCATTCAGCGTGGGGGAGATTATGTTGAAAAGTGATACAGCTTTGTACCACTTCTGCATAATAAATAATATTTAAAAAAGTATTTAAGGTTTCCATTTGACTCACCCTCGTAAATTTGACAAATCTTGAACACAGTAGTCACTGTACTGGACAGGATGAACACGAAGAAGGAGAAGGTTTATATGGAGTGTGCGAGAACAGTAATCGTACTGACAACACTGCGAGCGAACTGGCAACACTGCGAGCGAACTGGCAACGCTCTGCTGTTCTGCTTGTGTAGACCGATGTGTACATCCATTCCACATGCTCAGTCCCAGTTGTAGCTGTGTGCAGCCATCACGTTGTTTCTGAGAGCGCCATCGGTGAAGTTGAGTTTTTGTTGTGTGTTACGAAAATGGAAAAGGGAATCAAAGCAACTTCACGCCATCATGTTTCGTATTAAACTTGGGAAATCTGCTGGTGTGACGTTGGAAGAGCTGAAACAGACCTATGGAGAATGATTCCTCAACAAGAGCTCAAGTTTTTCACTGGCACATATCAATTTTGGTATGTCGAGAACTCGTTGAAGATGAACGTCGCTCAGGGAGGCCAACTTCAAAAACAGACGGAAACTGGGAACGTGTGCGAGATTTGTTGAGATCAGACTGACGTTTGACAGTAAGGACCATGGGTGACATGTTAACCGGACATCAAATTTTGAGCGAAGATTTACACATACAAAAGGTATGATGCTGCAAAACCCCACAACTGAGCAGGAGGTGCTTCGAAGAACTGTGTGCGTTGATCCTCTTGAGATGGCTGCCTGTGAACATGAATGGTTGAGTTGTGTGATCGCAGGTGATGAATCCTGGATTTTTTAATCCGATCCTGAAACAAAGACGCAAAGTGAGAAGTGACACTGAGAAAACTCTTCGACTGAAAAAAGCTCGAATTAGCAACTCAAAGCAATTCTAATACTTGTTTTGACAGTAGGCGCATCAGGGATTTGTTTCTCCAGGGCAAACTGAAAACCAAGTCTTTTACGAAGATGTCACTGAAAGGCTCAGGAGGAGGAGGAGGCATCGAGTGAGACCGGACATTGTAGACAAGTGGATGCTGCGTCATGACATGATACAAGACGACTTAGACAAAATTTCCAGTTTGTACTACGAATGGCAGCTAAGAAATGGTTCAAATGGCTCTGAGCACTATGGGCCTTAACTTATGAGGTCATCAGTCCCCTAGAACAGAACTACTTAAACCTAACTAACCTAAGGACATCATACACTACCATGCCCGAGGCAGGATTCGAACCTGCGACCGTAGGGGTCACGCGGTTCCAGACTGTAGCGCCTAGAACCGCTCGGCCACTCCGACCGGCGAATGGCAGCTAGCCATAAATGTGGAAAAGTGTAAGTTAACGCGGGATGAGTAGGAAGTTCAAACTTGTAATGTTCTGATACAGTATTTCTAGTGTGCTGCTTGACATAGTCAAGTCCTTTAAATATCTGTGCTAACGTTACAGGGCGATATGAGGTGGAAAGAGGGCGTGGGAACTGGGGTAAGGAAGGTAAACGGTTGTCTTTTGGTTTATTGGGAGAATTTTAGGAAAGGAGGTCGCATATAGGAAGCCTGGTCCGACCTGTTCTTGAGTACTGCTCGATTGTTTGGGATCCGTGGCAGGACGGATTGAAGAAAGACATTGAAGCAATTCAGAGGCGGGTTGCTTCATTTGTAACTGGTAGGATCGAACAACACGTATAAGTGTTACAGAATTGCTTCGGGAACTGAAATGGGAATCCGTGGAGGAAAAGCGACTTCTTTTCGAGAAACACTACTGAGAAAATTTAGAGAACCGGCATTGAAGCTGACTACCGAACGATTCTACTACCGCCATCATACATTGCACGAAGGGACCACGTAGATAAGATACGACAAATTAGGGCTCATACGGAGGCGTACAGACAGTCGTTTTTCCCTCGCTCTTTTTGGGAGTGGAACAGGAAAGCGTATCCTCTGCCACGCACCGTACGGCGCCTTGCGGAGTATTTATGTAGATGTAGATATAGTTCATGAATCAATTTCCTATGTTTCTTTATTTCCAAACCGTTTTCCAAAAGACCATTGAACTAGAAATTTGTATACGATCTCGAGACTCTTCATAATTGAGAAGGATAAATCGACACACGAGGTTTTTTTTTTTTGCTCTGTAGTAAGTCTTTTCACCCAATTCCCGTTCCTTTAGTGTTGTGTTTCGTACGCCAGTTTCTAATTCTTATACGAGCTTACTGTTCCTTTAGCATTTAAACGGAAATTTAAAACCGTGCAAAAAGATATGCCAAACAAATATTTGTCCAGTACGTGCATTTATGCTGTTAGCAACGAATTATAACATCTGCAATGCAGGCTCTGGAATCACTAAGCGTTGTCAAAATTTATGACTCTCTGGCTTAGTCCGTAATTTATTTAACGTTGCGTATCCCAGCAGTAGCGCCTGTCGCATTAGGTTTTAAAAGCCGAATGCAGCAGCAATAAAAAGTAATTTTTTTTATTAGAAAAAATGAATGTTTCAATGGAGCAGCGCTGTATGGACAGACGTAAAGCTATTAAATCGTCTGCACGCTCAGTAATATTTGGTAACTTTTTTTTTTTAAACCGAATTCGTGAAGAGTGATTCTCGTGAAAATTCGCGCCAATGCAAGGGTAAAGGAAGGAGTGTCGTAAAGCAATGACACTACAGCAAAGACAACACCCAGTATTTTCAACGAGGACTCTCGACTCGCATCTGCCGAGAATTTAGGCGAAGGCAAACGGCAGGCGGGTCGTGTTTGATGTAAAAGTGGCGCCCCGTCCAGCCAGGGGATGTATTCATTAGCAAGGGCTGCAACCCTTCCGCCACGCCGCCTTCTAGCAATTACATGTTGCTCAGAGTCTCTCTCTCTCTCTCTCTCTCTCTCTCTCTCTCTCTCTCCCCCCCCCCCCCCTCTCTCTCTCTCTCTCTCTCTCTCTCTCTCTGTCTGTCTGTCTGTCTGTCTGTCTGTCTCTCTTTATCTCTCAGTCGCTACTCCTACAGGCAACGCCCTGACAAGCAGGGACTCGAGCCTAATTTCTTTATTCCCTGCCTTCCTGTTACGGCACCGTGCTAGCGAGGAAGGACAAATTGTAAAAGGCGGATTAAAGAGAAGAGAAACATCACGACACGCAAGATCAGTAGTTTATGAAGGCGATAAAAGCATTATTCTCGAGTCGATCCCAGAAAAATTAATAGCTGATGTTTTTATTAAAATCATACAGACGGAGGTATAATAAAGGGAGATGTCATGGCATTAGCTTGAAGCTGACGTCTGCCATGTTATTTGTCCCAAAAATTAGCTTCTGGTGGAAATGTTTTGGCAGCTTTCATTTGAAAGTGGATTCTTCAAAGCGATTCTTTGTTTTACGTACATTAACTTTGATTACACTGTTACTTTTACTGTGGTGGTTTTATTTCTGTCATTAGACTTTAGAATTCCCATCAGCCCAACACGATAAGCTCTCTTTGTGACCACTGTGGGAAGGAAAGTTTGGAAACTACCAAACATATCAAAATATGCTCTCAACCTTTTCAGGAAGAGGACATAGGTCGAACATCACATTCGTCAACACGTATTGAGGGAAATTATGGATTACGAAAGCAGCCTTCCCACATCACATATTTCTTTCTTGGTTATTTCAAACGAATAATGAAAATGGCTCTGTGCACTATGCGACTTAACTTCTGAGGTCATCAGTCGCCTAGGGCGTAGAACTAATTTAACCTAACTAACCTAAGAACATCACACACATCCATGCCCGAGGCAGGATTCGAACCTACGACCGTAGCTATCGTTCGGCTCCAGACTGTAGCGCCTAGAACCGCACGGCCACTCCGGCCGGCGAATAATGAAAAAGAAAGTTATACTGATGATGGCAGCTGCCTCGTACTACTGGTTCAGATATGAATTTAAGACCAAAGGAGTCTCAAAATGCCTTCCTGAGTGTATTATTCATGGAATCACTGCAGCATTTACTTCGTAAAACAACTGTTGTGGGCACGTGACAGAAATTAAGAACAAGAATCAGTCGTAAACAGTAGTCTGCTAATGTATTGGGATATCTAACATGGTGTTAGTTTTATGCTCAAAAGAGAAAACTACACGTACTATGATACGTAGTCTGAAGAAAAGTGGGAAGTTCATATATATGCATACATATGATAAGTTAAACGAACAAACCTGGTAAAACTTTTGGTTAATCATTTTTGTCATAAGAGTGATTATCAATTTTGAGGGTATCGGTATCACTAACCTAACATATTCTGCATATTTTGCTTCAGTAAAGTTCTATGAGATAAAATTCTCCAGTTAAATTTGTAGTTCACGCTCGTGCACCTTCTTGGTGCTTGTTTAACAGTTAGAAATGTTAACAACAAACATCTCACTACATTTATTCTTATGAAATTTACTGTCAACAATCTATTGCAGTTTGAGAGTAGCAGAGATATTAACCAACGCAATATCAGAAGGAAAAAACTGATCTCCACTTTCCTCTACTTTTTCACGGAAAGTAATGCAATACTCAGCTGCAAAACTAATTTTTAAAATTCTTATCACTGCGAGACCTTTCACTTACTTTACGTTCACAGCAGTAAGTATTTTGTTTAATTAGCGATAATTGTCATTAGTATTTTTTACCATGAGATCGTGTTTAAACAACATTTCAAGTAACGTTCGGGTCCACTTAAAATGATCTTTTGATTGAAACTACTCTCGGCAATAATGTTGGTTGACTTGCGGAAGGGGACCAAACAGCGAAGACATCGGTCC
This sequence comes from Schistocerca piceifrons, assembly GCF_021461385.2. Lineage (NCBI taxonomy): Eukaryota > Metazoa > Arthropoda > Insecta > Orthoptera > Acrididae > Schistocerca > Schistocerca piceifrons. The sequence continues at coordinate 950,447,952 of NC_060139.1, forward strand.
CATCGGATTAGGGAAGGATGGGGAATGAAGTCAGCCGTGCCCTTTGAAAGGAACCATCCTGGCATTTGCCTGAAGGGATTTGTGGAAATCACGAAGAACATAAATCAGAATGGCCGGACGCGGGCTCGAACCGTTGTCCTTCAGAATGCGAGTCCACTGTGCTAACCACTGTGCCACCACGCTAGATCAGCAATAAGAAATTTATCCTTGCACATCCTGTTTGGTGACTAAAGTGCGCGTCATTTACGACGGCGGCCGAGTTTAGGTTTGTTCTGCGCATCTGACGTCACAAAACAGTCAGCCAATGAACAGAGAACGACGTTGCCAGAGCTCGACTGCTTCTTTTATAGAAAGTTTGAAAAAAACATTCTTTATACCAATTGCTTCATAATCTATTAATTAATTGAACCAAACAAGCAATAAGCCCTCTAATTCAGGTGTTTGTATCATTCTCACTAACCGCTTTTTCGCAATAAAGAACAGCGGTAATTGTTTATTTCCTGTTGTACTTCGACGAAACGTGAGTACTTCATAGTCATACCAACAGTGTTTGTCGATATTTTGCGTGACATTTTAAAGTCCTCCAGGAGATCTATTCAATGACATGCTGTGTTAGCGTAATGGTTAAGCTGTGTTAGCGTAATGGTTAAAGTTTATGGCTGCTAAGCAAAATGTTCTGAGATCAAACCTTGTTCGGTGCTTAACATTTTCTTTATTTAATAACAATATCGAAGTGTCTTACTTTACGAATTTTATTCGTTTGAATGCAATTTTTTGAAATTTCTAGTGGCAACTAAAATCGACCATACGGAAGGTATACACTATGGACTTTTACCTCTGCAAACTCTTCAAAATTTCGTACAATGGTTTACTACATCTAATGCTGCACAATAGCTGCGTTGAACATCGAAACAAAATTAAGTCATTTATGGGGGGAAGGTATTAGTCAAGAATATGTGTAAAAATCAAATTTTTGGGCCAAATAGTTTTTGTGAAATCGAATGATAAAGTGTGTCAAAGCAGTCGAAACACAATGTGTCCGCACAGGCGAGCAGTACAGTGATGACAAAATCGCGCACGGCGCGGAATGCAGGGAGCACGTCCCTGTAGCAGCGAAAGGGTTAATGCGGCCGTGGTGGCTTTACTTCATAAACTGTGCGCTCCACCCTTAACGTAAGTTTGCGAACTATACTATGGCGCCGCTTCTCTTGGCGCGTACAACTGGCAACGCAGCAATGTCCCGCGCCTGGGCGGGCATGCGCGAACCGCCAAGATAAAAGAATTGAACTATAGTAGTTCTGCAAAAGTCACAAACCAGATGTAAATTTTTGAAGTTTTCAGTACTCAAGTTGAATAAATGAAAAATTCATCTCTAGGGTACTTTAGACTTGGCAGTAACTAGGTGACACGCAAATAGCTTTATGACCCTGCTGCCTGCTAAACCTCTGAGAAGGGTTCTCTGGGACAATCTTCTCCGACTGCTTGGTTCTCCCTTTTTCCGCCTCTGGCTCAGGTATTTCAGAGGCGGACCCAGTAACGTCTCGCTTCTACAAGTCACGTCGCTGCTCTGTCGAAGTTTTCAGGCCTCTCGGGAACTCTAGTTTTTCTATTCCCATCCAGCAACGAGCCGACCGTCAGTAAAAAGGTCTGCAGCAAAGTTCCTCTCTGACCTTTACTACAGCGAGCCGGTGTCTCTCTTGTGAAACTTTATTCCATTACAACACAAAGGCAGCTCTTATGATCATGCTTTTATATTTACATTTTTAATAGAGGGCTTCTACACATAATGCACTGATTACCCTGCCATTACCGGTAACATTGCACTCTCATTATCGAAAATCGAAGACATCGCACGTTTCTGTTCTACACTTTTTTAGCTCCTAAGTTATTAGCTGTTTAATGAAATATTACTTCAAAGCTACAAAAATGAATATTCGTAAATCTATATTGATTTTATAATCACAAACTGCCTACAACGAAGTCTTCCCTCATATGTGATCACAAATGTTCAAATGTATGTGATTTCCTAAGGGACCACACTGTTCCGGTCATCGGTCCCTGGACTATACACTACTTGAACTATCTTATGCTAAGAACAACACACACACCCATGCGCGAGGGAGGACTCGAACCTCCGGCGGGAGGGGCCGCGCAATCAGTGACACCGTACCTCTAACCGCGCGGACACTACGCGCAGCGGTGATCACACTAACAACTGGAAGGATAAAGAAAGTCACGTGCCGTCCAGTAGCTTACAATTATTCTCGTGTGGTCTGCCGAATATGTGCCATCTGGTGATAAGGTAACGTACTACAAAGATAGGTACTGTCAATTAAGCCCAGTTAAAATGCAATACGGATCGTAGTGCACGTATACTTGTTACTGGGAAGCCCTGTCTACTGTTAAGAGTGAGGTTTTTTTTTGTGGTAAGAGTTAACGCGTTTCATTCATAATCTGCAACTATTTTTCCGTAAGAGATGAGGGTATACAGTGTTTATCAAAAAGAATCATCCTATTTTTTTAAAAAAATATAACTATTATATCATTTGAGATATGTGAGTGTCAACGTGAAACGTCCCCTTGGAAAAATTATGAATGACTGTGCTGGTAAACCTCTTACGCTATGTGATTTTCAAACAGCTGAGCAAAACTGAACGTACTCAGACATTTGTCTCTTTACTTATTCTGATCATCACTAAATTAACACACAATATTTTTTTTTATCGCAACGTAATCTGACATTCAATAATCCCTACAAAAGAATGGCCCTGACCAACAATAACCTATACCTTTCATGAATCACTTACCTCATAAAAATCTTCGTTACTCAAATTACTGCAATACAGCGAGCGCCAATACTGACAGGCAATGATAGGCATAGCAAATGAAAAAGTTTGATAGAGAACCAACACAGTATTTACCTTAATAGTGTTCAAAAGTCATAATATACACTGCTGGAAATGGAAAAAAGAACACATTGACACCGGTGTGTTGGACCCACCATACTTGCTCCGGACACTGCGAGAGGGCTGTACAAGCAATGATCACACGCACGGCACAGCGGACACACCAGGAACCGCGGTGTTGGCCGTCGAATGGCGCTAGCTGCGCAGCATTTGTGCACCGCCGCCGTCAGTGTCAGCCAGTTTGCCGTGGCATACGGAGCTCCATCGCAGTCTTTAACACTGGTAGCATACCGCGACAGCGTGGACGTGAACCGTATGTGCAGTTGACGGACTTTGAGCGAGGGCGTATAGTGGGCATACGGGAGGCCGGGTGGACGTACCGCCGAATTGCTCAACACGTGGGGCGTGAGGTCTCCACAGTACATCGATGTTGTCGCCAGTGGTCGGCGGAAGGTGCACGTGCCCGTCGACCTGGGACCGGACCGCAGCGACGCACGGATGCACGCCAAGACCGTAGGATCCTACGCAGTGCCGTAGGGGACCGCACCGCCACTTCCCAGCAAATTAGGGACACTGTTGCTCCTGGGGTATCGGCGAGGACCATTCGCAACCGTCTCCATGAAGCTGGGCTACGGTCCCGCACACCGTTAGGCCGTCTTCCGCTCACGCCCCAACACCGTGCAGCCCGCCTCCAGTGGTGTCGCGACAGGCGTGAATGGAGGGACGAATGGAGACGTGTCGTCTTCAGCGATGAGAGTCGCTTCTGCCTTGGTGCCAATGATGGTCGTATGCGTGTTTGGCGCCGTGCAGGTGAGCGCCACAATCAGGACTGCATACGACCGAGGCACACAGGGCCAACACCCGGCATCATGGTGTGGGGAGCGATCTCCTACACTGGCCGTACACCACTGGTAATCGTCGAGGGGACACTGAATAGTGCACGGTACATCCAAACCGTCATCGAACCCATCGTTCTACCATTCCTAGACCGGCAAGGGAACTTGCTGTTCCAACAGGACAATGCACGTCCGCATGTATCCCGTGCCACCCAACGTGCTCTAGAAGGTGTAAGTCAACTACCCTGGCCAGCAAGATCTCCGGATCTGTCCCCCATTGAGCATGTTTGGGACTGGATGAAGCGGCGTCTCACGCGGTCTGCACGTCCAGCACGAACGCTGGTCCAGCTGAGGCGCCAGGTGGAAATGGCATGGCAAGCCGTTCCACAGGACTACATCCAGCATCTCTACGATCGTCTCCACGGGAGAATAGCAGCCTGCATTGCTGCGAAAGGTGGATATACACTGTACTAGTGCCGACATTGTGCATGCTCTGTTGCTGTGTCTATGTGCCTGTGGTTCTGTCAGTGTGATCAAGTGATGTATCTGACCCCAGGAATGTGTCAATAAAGTTTCCCCTTCCTGGGACAATGAATTCACGGTGTTCTTATTTCAACTTCCACTAGTGTATATATCAGCGCATGACATCCAGTCTTACAAATTTACTCTCTCTGATGGACACACGTCCACATCATCCGCTCTCAAAACTCCGCCATCTCTCTCCCAACATCCACCACTGCTGGCGGCTCACCTCCAACTGCGCAACGCTACAATAGCAAACAACAATGCAAACCAGCCACAGACTGCACACAGCACAGCCAGTGATTTTCATACAGAGCACTACGTGGCGTTACCAACATAAAAACCTAAACAGCCTACTTACAAATATACTGTTGAAAAGAGCAAACTGTCGAGTTTTACATGGTTCCCGCTAGGGAGCAGCAGTATGCGCCCACTTCAGTTCCAGTAAAAATGGTGTCGACACAACAGAAACCGTCTGATTTTCTGCGTTTAGCGCAGTGCGGGTCAGTAAGAACTGTTCAGCGTGACTTTCGTACTAGGTATGATGCGAATTCTCCTACATCACAGAGCATTAGATAATGGCACGAAAAATTCCGAGAAACAGGTTGTTGGTGTAAAGGCAAATCGCCGGGCCGTCCCCGAGTGTCTGACACAGATGTCGAACGCATCTACCATAGTTTCACAAGGAGAACTCAGAAGTCCAATCGCCATGCAGCTCTACATATCAATATGCCCCCGATGTCCGTCTGGTGTGTTTTGCGTCGACGCTTACACATGAAACCATACAGAATTCAGCTACTGCAAGCTTTTCGTGAAAGTGACAAACAACAAGTTCTGTAATTTTGTTCTTGGCAAGATGGAGGATGTCAGTTTTCTTCCACGCTTGGCGTGTAATGACGAGGAAACGTTCCATTTAATGGAAAGGTGAACCGTCATAATGTAAGAATATGGGGTACGGGACAACCTCATGAAGTTGTACAACATGAGAGGTACTCTCCAAAATTTAACGTGTTGTGTGTAGTTTCACGCGAAAAGGTGTATGATCCATTTTCTTTGCCGAGGACACTGTTAATGGAAGCACATATCTCGATGTGCTTGAGAACTTTATTTTCCCACAGTTGGAGACTGAGTCGAACAACTTCATTTACCAACATGATAGGTCATCGCCAAACTGGCGTCTGGAAGTGCGGGAATTTTTAAATCAAAGGATTACTGAACGATGTATCGGTCGCACTGGACCAAATGATTCAGCCTTACATTACTGGTCTGCAAGGTCACCGGACCTGACTGTGTGATTATTTGGCTCAAATGGCTCTGATCACCATGGGACTTAACATCTGAGGTCATCAGTCCCCTAGAACTTAGAACTACTTAAACCTAACTAACCTAAGGACATCACACACATCCATGCCCGAGGCAAGATTCGAACCTGCGACCGTAGTGGTCCCGCGGTTCGAGACTGAAGCGCCTAGAACCGCTCGGCCACACCGGATGGCTGTGATTATTTCCAGTGGGGGTTTATAAGAGACTCTGTTTATGAGCCTCGGTCACCAAGAACAAAGAATCAACTGAAACATCGCATAACAGCAGATATGGAAGCTGCAACTCAAAGACATGCTCTCTGCAGTGTAGGAACAATCCGTATACCACAGTGACATATGCCGTGCATCTCAAGGAGGGGGAGGTGGCATCTTGAACACTTATGAAAAGGTATGGAAAAAACCTTTCTGAGTTTCCCGTTCATCATAAAACAAAATTCTTTGTATATGTTTATTTGTTTCAGAAATATAGACGTGCCGATACACTCTGTATTATCAACATACGACAGAAATTATAACTTAAATTTTTTATTTTATAAGCTTGGTAAGAATTTAAGGAGTGACACTTATCGTCTTGTTTGGTCACTGAAACGGTAATGATTACGCTACTGAGATACAGACGATCCGAGAAAACTACACGAGTGCCATGTGGCCGCGAAGGAGGGACACTTGAAAGGGACAGAAGGGAATCAGCGACGTCTGAATTATGTGGCGACATTTTAATTATGCGACATCGGCGGTGTGACGGTTATGTGCTTGTAAAAAAGTAAGATGTACACGGTAAAAGTTGTTTTCGAGATTGCTATGACGTGCCTTGTAATTTGTGCTAGACTGCAACATTTCATAGGTCACTGGAAGGAGCTATTTTTAATTTTACAGATTGCACACAACTATTTTGAAAAATTTCCTTTATATAGAAATGAGTATGGGATTTTGAGTTTTCTAAGACAATTAATATAAGTAATCTCCAGTCTATGCCCCACAATGCACTTATGAGGGGCAATCTATGACTTTCTTTCCGGGCAGCAGCGTAGCTTGTTATTTTTAACGCACCAGCAAGTGAAGAAAAACCAACTTCAAAAAATTTGACTGGAATTTAATGTTTTGGCAGTGATGGTACAGTATTCTTATGGCATTATAATAAAAAGTATGCTAGCACGACGCTTTCTTCAAAAACAGATATTCGTATGCTTTCTACATATTTCTTGAAGTGGTTGCAATCACATTTAAACTTTAACATATTTTGTGACATTTATGGGGAGCAAACTGTTTCTGTTCTGCACCATCTCTTACATATTACGGGAAAGGCAGACAATTCTCGTGAAACAATAATCAGAAAAGACCTTAGCTTAACATATCATTTCAGGTTGACATTTATTATCTCTACCAGGAAACTCACTTTATCTCGGGTGTAGGCAACCGAATTATTGATTCCAGTACAGTTCATTTAAACTAGTACTTAACTGAAATAAGAAATCTGACTCACCGTAAAGTTACTACTGACCTAGTAGCATTACAGTGATTTTGGAGAACACAGTTGTAAATTAAAAGATTAACTGAAGCTAGGGGGCCACCATCGATACTACACACATCAAAAAAGTTTTGCATCACCTCGGTTCAGAGAGTTCCGGAACGTGTTTAGAAAATTGGAATATAGATCAACATAAACATCATTTTATTGCTCATGAAAACCAGACATTGCATGTTGCATCACCATACAGCGAGACCTCCAGACGTGGTGGTCCAGATTGATGTACACACCAGTACCTTTAATACCCAGTAGCACGTCCTCTTGCATTGAAATATGCCAGTATTCGTCATGGCATACTATCCACTAGTTCATCAAGGCACTGTTGGTCAAGATTGTCCCACTCCTCAACGGCGATTCTACGTAGATCCCTCAGAGTGGTTGGTGGGCCACGTAGTCCATAAACAGCCTTTTTCAATCCATCCCAGGCATGTTCGATAGGGTTCATGTCGGGAGAACATGCTGGCGACTAGCTGAGCGATGTCATTATCCTGAAGGAAGTCATTCACAAGATGTGCACGTTGGGGGCGCAAACTATCGTCCATGTAGACGAATGCTTCGCCAATATGCTGTCGATATGGTTGCACTATCGGTCAAAGGATGGCATTCACGTAAGGTACAGCCGTTACGGTGAGCTCCATGACCACCGGCGGCGTAGGTAGGCCCCACATAATGCCACCTCAAAACAGCAGGGAACCTCCATCTTGCTGCTGCACTCGGTTGGAGTTTTATCCTGACCGGGGTGCCTCAAAACACGTCTCCGACGATTGTCTGGTTGAGGGCATATGCGACACTCATTGGTGAAGAGAACGTGATGCCAATCCTGAGCAGTCTATTCGGCATGTTGTTGAGCCCATCTCTACCGCGCTGCATGGTGTCGTGGTTGCAGAGATGGATCTCGCCATGGACGTCGGTAGAGAAGTTCCACATCATGCTGCCTATTGCGCACAATTTGTTTCGTAACACGACGTCCTGTGGCTGCACGAAAGAGTTATTCAACATGATGGCGTTGCTGTCAGGGTTCCTCCGAGCCATAATCCGCAGGTAGCGGTCATCAACTGCAGTAGTAGCCCTTGGGCGGCCTGAGCGAGGCGTGTCATATCGACAGTTCGTGTCTGTCTGTATCTCCTCCATGTCCGAACAATATCGGTTTGATTCATGCCGAGACGCCTGGACACTTCCTTTGTTGAGAGCCTTTCCTGGCACAAAGTAACAATGCGGACGCGATCGAACGCGGTATTGATCGTCTACGCATGGTTGAACTACAGACAACATGTGCCGTGTACCTCCTCCCTGGTAGAATGACTGGAACTGAACAGCTGTCGGATCCCTTCTTCTAATAGGCGCTGCTCCTGCATGGTTGTTTACATGTTTGGGCGGGTTTAGTGACATATCTGAACAGTCAAAGAGGCTGTGCCTGTGATACAATATGCACAGTCAACGTCTATGTTCAGGAGTTGTGGGAATAGGAGTGATGGAAAACTATGTTTGATGTGTGTAGAAATAATTTAGCGTTCCCACTTGTTCAACTTCAGTGTTGTAGATTTTGAGAGTAAGATGTCTTAATCGACATCAAGTTAACTGAAAACGTCAACATTATCGGCAGCAGTGTTTCGAAGAATTTAAAGGGTTGGAGGAAAGAAGTGCCAACCCTCAGTTGAGTTCGGACAACACCGATCACTTCACTTGTTTCATTTTCCAATTCATTACATGCTAGCTACATGAAGTTCCATATGCATCACTAGAATGCGATTTCTGCTTTATGAATTGTGACTGACTTACTGTATTTATGTCAATATTTTTTTAATTTAAGCGCACGTATAACCCGAAAAAAACTCGAATAACGCTCTTGTAGGTTAGCACTTTCCTTCATTGAGTCCTTTAATTAGAAGAAATAGTTCGCTCTTTTGCAAGCTCTACCTGGAACGATAGGTCATTTAAACGCCACTGCCATTTCGATCCCTACTGAAATTAACTTTTCTACAATCTTCCAGGTTACTCAAGAACTTTCTTGTTTTCCCATCGATTAAATGGTCTCTAGGCTCCGTGGAATCCAGTCCATCGCCTCAGAGCTCTTAAGAAAAGTCCTATGAGTCACTCTGGAACTGCTGAGGTGGACTGCATAAGGAATGTCACTCTCATAACCTAGGGCGGAGCAGTTATTGAACTGTCTGTTCTGCAATATGAATTTAAATGTTTCTTAAATTCCGGACAATCTGCGAACATCGATTATCTTTTTAAGTTATTTCATTTCTTGTCGCATTAAATAGTTTGATGATGACTGCTACGCTTCATCTCGAAATGAGACAGATATATCACTATATTTTATCGACATAGTCGCCATGTCCCTGTAAACAAGAGTCTGACGCCCTAACCATCGTTCAATTATTCGACGATATAAATCCGCTCCTTTCTCACGTAATCATTCCATAACCGCTGGGTCAACGTCTTCAATGTTCGAAAATTTATTTCCTACCAGAAGTTCTTTCTGATTGGCGAAAAGATGGATATCGCTTAGTGGAAGATCTGGACTTTCAAATGAGCATCTCCCACGTCCGTGCAGCTTACGTCAAATTTTTGGCGCCATTCACTACGGCTGCAAGCAACATTGCATTTGGTCCATGTTCCGGCAGAATTTCAAGGTGAATCTCTGCACAGTTCTTAAGTGTTGCCCCAAGCATCGTAATCTGCCACGTACTTCAACCTGGGAGCACTTTTTCGAACAACGTAGATAATCATAGGCACTTCCGGAATGTCTACGAAAACCTGGCAGCGACCAAAACCAAAGTGATTGGTTGGGAGAGGTTAGCTAGAACGTGCGGACACTCTCATTCGAGGTGATTGACTAATTACAATCAACTCCCTGCTCAACTGGGTGCCTTTGTTGGTAGTGCTGACACACCCAAGAACAGCTCACAAAACTTCAACCAACCCATTTGCCATTTAAGTCGCGCATAGTGATGCACTTATCCGCACTGCAGCGGAACTGTCTACGGAGGAAACTTGGAACTTATACTATCTACTGATACAGCGCCAGTGTTGTTGGGCAATGGTCTCATCGTGTCCTTACGTAGTTATCACAGAAGCTTGTAGCTGTGGAGATCTGCATGTACGAGGTCGTTCAATGTGGAATGCAATACTTTTTCTGAAAGAAGGTTGGTTTTAATGAGGATTCCAATACACCACATTATTCCCCACTCTTTGGGCTACAAACACTATTTGAAACTTAATTTATGCTCAATGTGACGGCATTACGCCACCGTTCTGTGAGAGCTTGTATGCCCGCATGGAACCACTCTACTGATCGATGCCGGAGCCAACGTCTTGTTGCATTAATAACCTCTCCATCATCCAAGTACTGTTTACCGCAAAGTACATCCATCATTGGGCCAGACAGACGGAAGTCGGAAGGTACGAGATGCGGTCAGTAGTGTGGATGAGGAAGGACAGTCCAATGAAGTTTTGCGAGCTCTTCTCTGGTGTTTCAGCACTACCAACAGAAACGCCCAGTTGAGTAGCGAGGCGTTTGATTGTGATCTGTCGATCACCTCGAACGAGAATGTCTGCAGCCGCGCGGGATTAGCCGAGCGGTCTACGGCGCTGCAGTCATGGACTGTGCGGCTGGTCCCGGCGGAGGTTCGAGTCCTCCCTCGGGCATGGGTGTGTGTGTTTGTCCTTAGGATAATCTAGGTTAAGTAGTGTGTACGCTTGGGGACTGATGACCTTAGCAGTTAAGTCCCATAAGGTTTCACACATATTTGAACATTTTTCTTGAGAATGTCTACACGTTCCAACACTTCAGAAATCACAGCTTTGTTTGGTCGGCCAGCACACGGGAGATCGGAGAGGTTTGCGCGACGTTGTTGCGATGGTGACAGACACCTCGCCCAACTAATCACCGTGCTTTTGTTCACTGCCAGGTTTTCGTTGACATTCTGGAAGTGCCTATGAATATCTGCATTGCTCTGGTTTTCCACCAAAGAAACTCAATGACAGTTCGCTGTTTGGAACCAAATGGTTCAAATGGCTCTGAGCACTATGGGACTTAACAGCTGTGGTCATCAGTCCCCTAGAACTCAGAACTACTTAAAACTAACTAACCTAAGGACATCACACACATCCATGCCCGAGGCAGGATTCGAACCTGCGACCGTAGCAGCCGCGCGGTTCCGGACTGCGCGCCTAGAACTGCGAGACCACCGCGGCCGGCTGTTTGGAACCCACCGCCGTTACCGATGTCATTTTGAAGGATACATACAGCGTCTCCACCTATCGAAAATGAACGAAACTATACAGATTGAAGCAGGAATATTCCACCATGTCTCACAACAAATTCCGCATTTTTTTCAAACGTGCTTGGCGGAAAGTAGAAACTTGTAGCATTACTTATTGAACGCTCCTCGTGCACCAAACTACTATGATGTGTATGGTGGAAGATGCTCCCCAGTTTGCCCTATGTTAGGGTTTCTTACCATTCCACCTGCGTATGAAGCGTGGTAAATGACTGTTTGAAGGCCTCTGCGTGTGAGCACCATCTTTAAAAGAAATAAGGTAAGCAAGCCTCTCTTCCAACGATCAGCGAACTACCGAACGCATACTATAGGGTTTTACCTTCCCAGTTTAGTAAACGTAGCCAACCTGTAATGCGTATGTGCCTTTCCTTCACGTGTTGAAGCCAAGTATTATGCATATTTATGCGATCGGGAATGCTCAGTAGTAGCAAGGCTACATGTACATTTAACAATTAAGCGTCAAGAAGGAGCATTAGAGACTAAATCATAGGAGGCAATGTTGTATAACCTTAGTACGGACAAGATCCGACTATTTGGGAGTAGGATCTTACGATCTGAGACAGTGTTCCGAGACAAACTTCCGATAAAGGTGGGGGGGGGGTCTCTTTTGTTCGGATGGATATGTGTGTGTGTGTGTGTGTGTGTGTGTGTGTGTGTGTGTGTGTGCGCTCGCGAGTGTATACCTGTCCTTTTTTCCCCCTAAGGTCAGTCTTTCCGCTCCTGGGATTGGAATGACTCCTTACCCTTTCCCTTAAAACCCACATCCTTTCGTCTTTCCCTCTCCTTCCCTCTCTCCTGATGAAGCAACCGTGGGTTGCGAAAGCTTGAATTTTGTGTGTGTGTTTGTGTGTCTATCAACATACCAACGCTTTCGTTTGGTAAGTTACATCATCTTTATATAGGAAACGAGAGAAGTGTCCTTATTGGCTGAGGGAGAAACGGGGGGGGGGGGGGGGTCTCTTGTCCTTCGGGAAGACAGGGCGAGTCAGTCCCGAGGAGCCACTCAAAACGCACGGTCGAGTAACCGGAGCGGCTCTAAAAGTACGGTCGCGAGTACACATGTCAGCTGTTAAACAAGCTAGAAAGGGAAGTTAGTTGTAAGAACGCCACGTGTCGTGGGCAGTGTCTATCATTATGTAAAGACAGAAAATGGTGTTAATGTGAGTAAAGGGTCGAATATAACGGCGTAGTCCAGAGCCGCCATATTGCAAATGCTGATTCTGTGGCGTGTGTGACAAAGCAATTTCTGTATTAAAACAAGTATAGAAAAAACGTTGTTGACAATTAACAACTGACATCCCTAAACACTCCAATTCAGCAGGATCACCACCTACATGGAACCTGGCGACTGAGCGCTACTACTGTGCGACGAGGGACTTACCGAAGCAGCAAGACCCCAGGTTTGTGATGCCGCCCAGAGAACTACTTCCTTCTCGCTACAATGCCACTGAGGGTGTTATAAACCCACTCGTACATCACGTACAAATGTATCGCGGCAGAAAAGTTCCACTCTGTCTACAAATCCAAACTTTCCTACACTGTCACCTAGTGAAAACCCAGCACGCAATTACAATCAGGCTTGCCAACCTAGAAGGCTGCTGTCGCTTTTTACCAATGATGTATCATATTTGTCTTTTGGCTCATTTTGTCATAAATATTTTTTTGGGGAGGTGGGACACTACCATGCATAAAGTACGATCCAGTGTAATGTACGTGCCACAATCTGGTTAATGGTTCAGCGAGCCTAGAAATTTACAACCTCGAGAACTTCGTCGCAGCTTGCAGCACACGAGGTTTAAATGCTACGAAAGAAACGAGGAAAGCGCGTGTATTTTTTTCCGTCTGGCTCCGAGATTCGTCGGAAAGGACCGGACAAGAGAAAGCGCGCACATGCATCGTTTTCGCGGCCGGCTGCGGTGTTACAATGCAAATTCTGGGGGCAGTGCGGAGTTTCGCAGCTTTCTGCGGCCGAGAGCTGGCTGGGGCCCCTCGCCCACAACCTCGTATCCCCCAGGGCTCGCGCCCCGCCTCACCGCAGGCGCAATAAAACAGCGCCGAGCGAACCGCACCTGCGCCTGTGATGATTGCGTAGCCGTGTTCCGGCGGTGGCTTTTAGGGCGCCGTGCGCAAAGCGGGCTGGGATGCTCACTCTGAACGCGCTTCAGCGTGGAGTATCCTTCCCTCCTGTCTTCGCGCTGGCGGTCAAAGTCTGCGTACCGGAGACTTGTTTCGTGGTACGAGAGCCAAGGTGAGACGGAGAGATACGACATCTCTTAGGAGGTAGGAGTTCTTTTTCCTTTTGGTTTCCTCGCCACGAACTCGTCTCCTGCACTAACCTCTTAATTTCAGAGTAACACACGTTATCACTTCAATTATTTGTAATTAAAGTTCCAGTATCACTGCTTCAAACATTTACGACAGCTGTTTCGGAATATTTCCATTTTCAATCACCTATGTTCACAAAGTTTATGAATTACAATGTGCCATAGTTCTATAGGAATTGTAGACATAGACATAACGCACACTTTAGACATAATTTTAGACGTAACAGGGACTTACAAGTTGGGGGTTGGGGTTGGGTTGTTTTGGGAAGGAGACCACACAGTAAGGTCATCGGTCTCATAGGATTAAGGAAGGATGGGCATTTGCCTGGAGCGATTTAGGGAAATAACGGAAAACCTAAATCAGGATGGCCATACGCGGGATTGAACCGTCGTCCTTCCCTCCAGTGTGCTAGCCACTGCGCCACCTCGCTCGGTGGACTTGCAAGTACTGAGAATAGAAAATAGTGCATTGAGAATGGCTAGCTACTAGCCGAAATCTGGATTTGCGTAATAAAATCTAAAAAAGAACGACTCATTGCTGCACTCTATAATTTATGTCAGATAACAGTCGCTGAGTGGACCCACTTTCCGAATGGACGGTAACCTGATCATTTTTTTTTTTAAGCGAAGAATTTCTTTAATTATTGAGGTGTAACTGAAACTGCAGTCCTAATTTTCATTATCACGAATTACACACGAGTACAACTATGTTGTAATTAATTTTTATATTTCTAAATTATCTAAGTAAGAGGGAGACTTACATCTATGTAATCCCAACGTATATGTAACATCTGATGTGACCATATCTGGTGACTGTCCTCGTTATATTTAACGTGAAATTGTAAAATATCATTTTCGTGTCGATTTTGTACTGTTTTATACAGTATATAATATTGCAAATATTTCCTGTAATTTTCTGACAATCCAAACCGTAGATGTTTTATATTTACATAGTAACAGAATATGGTCTGAGTTGATTAGTAGTTGAGAACCAAAGATGAGATACATGCACTTGAAATACCTAAGGATCTATTCACCTCTGACTATAGTGTGTTGGTTCGTAAATAAAAAAACATCTATGGTGTGAACTGTTAAAATATTCAATTTTCTGAGGGGTAAAAGAAAGGGAGGTGGGGGGTTCAATGGTGTTCTGGTACGAAATTAAATTATTTTTTAAAGGTATTTAATATTATCACTGTTTCCTTTGACTGTAATACTAATTACAAGACTTTTTTACCGTTGCGTACTTCAGTTGGCAAAAACGGAACCGTTATAGGATCACAACATTGTCTGTCTGTCTGTCTGTCTGTCTGTCTGTCCGACTGTTAAAAGTACTTTTTTCTCAGAAACGGGTACACGCATCACTTTCCCAAGTCATTTCACTTACCAAGGTCTGCGGTCCCTTGAAAGTGTAAAAATTTGAAGCTTCTAAGTCAATGCTACAAAAAATACGACCATTTATTTTACATACTTTGATACTCGCAGACTCACTCATCAAAACATATATGGTACTAACTGTTGATCCAGAATCATGAAATTCGTCAAGAAGGGAGATTTCGGAGTAAAAGCAAACTAAAAATTCTCAATATTGTTAATTTGTAATCGTACCACACGAGAAATGATTTTTTTTTTGTCACTTGTTACCAGACTGTCCGTCCGTCTGTCCATTCGTGTTTAAGGCCCCTTTTTTCTCAGGAACGGGGAGACGTATTAAGTTGAATTTTATGTCACTCAGTAATGGCTATGGTCACCTGGCGGTGTAAAAAAATTGAATCTTCTAACACAATGGTATCAAAAGATACGGCCATTTATGTCACATATTTTGATACAAACTCACTCATCGAAATACATGGGTTCTTCCCGTTTCACTGAACAAGTGAATAAAAAGTTAGAAAATTGTAAGTTTGTAATTGTAATACACTAAAAAAATTTTAATTTTGTTATTTGTTATTCGACATCAAACTTGAAATTAAAACACACTCGAAATCCTTGGGATCCCTGCTAGTATCAATGTGGATAACAAGCAAAAATCGCAGGGATTCTCGATTTCCGAAATGGTTGAACAGTCTGTGTACATAATTAAGATTCTACAGAACACTCATTGCGCAAGTCCTGCTCCCAGCTGGCCAGTTTTTCCAAATACTAGATTAATGGGAGAGACAGTGTTGTGGAGTCTACAAATTATGATATGAATGTATCAGCATCATCTACCTCACATTATCCCCTCACTATAAACGTGCTTTTTACTTTGTATCACGCATGTACGACAGTGAAACTGAGACTTATACATCGGTAATGCCTAAATACCTCATGAAAATGCTTTCCCCGAGTCGAAGGTAGTTCTCAAAACAGATCAGATACTGTTTCATTATTCAATTCCCTGAAATAAACGAACTAACTGACAGCACAAAACAAAAGTTACTATGTGATGGCTATTAAACTACCCCACGGTGTCTACTATATTGTTATTATTATTACTATTATTATTATTACTCTTAGTGTCCATAATCCGACACAAACCATTGGCAGCCTGACCTCTTCGACTTTCTGCCTGTTCAGAAGTAAGAAATTTAGTAACCAAGTGATTTACAAAGAGTAGGCCTAAGTATAGTACACACATTTCAGTTTGGCTAATTTTAAATCGATGTGCGAGCTGTGAGTGAAGCAAGCGTCGGCAGGAAAAGGACTTACGCAGAGCGAGCACATTTCGTAGGAAGTGTCTAAAGTCAATAAGGATAGTTAGCTTCGATTTTTGAGGAAGTGTTGTAGGTATCAATAACGATGCACTCCGAATTGATGCAACATTTTATGAAAGAAGGTTTTTAAGAAATAAGGAAAATCAATTGTCTCATGGACTCGTTAATTCGTGATTTAATAAAACACCTACAAAAACAAAATAACATTTACCTTTCGTCATTTTCAGACATATATGTCTACTGGGACGATAACGAATTATCACTGGTCAGGTCAGAACATGTGCGCCCTGTAAAACAAAACTTTAAAAATGCGCCACGAAAGTAACGTAAATTTGCTTGAAAACTGCTTTTCAAAGTTTCATCCATAATCATAAACGTTTCATGTTCCTTATCCGCCGGCCGGAGTGGCCGTGCGGCTATAGGCGCTACAGTCTGGAGCCGCGTGACCGCTACGGTCGCAGGTTCGAATCCTGCCTCGGGCATGGATATGTGTGATATCCTTAGGTTAATTAGGTTTGTTGTTGTTGTTGTTGTGGTCTTCAGTCCTGAGACTGGTTTGATGCAGCTCTCCATGCTACTCTATCCTGTGCAAGCTTTTTCATCTCCCAGTACCTACTGCAACCTACATCCTTCTGAATCTGCTTAGTGTATTCATCTCTTGGTCTCCCTCTACGATTTTTACCCTCCACGCTGCCCTCCAATACTAAATTGGTGATCCCTTGATGCCTCAGAACATGTCCTACCAACCGATCCCTACTTCTGGTCAAGTTGTGCCACAAACTTCTCTTCTCCCCAATCCTATTCAATACTTCCTCATTAGTTATGTGATCTACCCATCTAATCTTCAGCATTCTTCTGTAGCACCACATTTCGAAAGCTTCTATTCTCTTCTTGTCCAAACTGGTTATCGTCCATGTTTCACTTCCATACATGGCTACACTCCGTACGAATACTTTCAGAAATGACTTCCTGACACTTAAATCAATACTGGATGTTAACAAATTTCTCTTCTTCAGAAACGCTTTCCTTGCCATTGCCAGCCTACATTTTATATCCTCTCTACTTCGACCATCATCAGTTATTTTGCTCCCCAAATAGCAAAACTCCTTTACTACTTTAAGTGCCTCATTTCCTAATCTAATTCCCTCAGCATCACCCGACTTAATTAGACTACATTCCATTATCCTTGTTTTGCTTTTGTTGATGTTCATCTTATAACCTCCTTCAAGACACTGTCCATTCCATTCATCTGCTCTTCCAAGTCCTTTACTGTCCCTGACAGAATTACAAAGTCATCGGCGAACCTCAAAGTTCTTATTTCTTCTCCATGAATTTTAATACCTACTCCGAATTTTTCTTTTGTTTCCTTTACTGCTTGCTCAATATACAGATTGAACAACATCGGGGAGAGGCTACAACCCTGTCTTACTCCCTTCCCAACCACTGCTTCCCTTTCATGTCCCTCGACTCTTATAACTGCCATCTGGTTTCTGTACAAATTGTAAATAGCCTTTCGCTCCCTGTATTTTACCCCTGCCACCTTTAGAATTTGAAAGAGAGTATTCCAGTCAACATTGTCAAAAGCTTTCTCTAAGTCTACATATGCTAGAAACGTAGGTTTGCCTTTCCTTAATCTTTCTTCTAAGATAAGTCGTAAGGTCAGTATTGCCTCACGTGTTCCAGTGTTTCTACGGAATCGAAACTGATCTTCCCCGAGGTTGGTTTCTACTAGTTTTTCCATTCGTCTGTAAAGAATTCGTGTTAGTATTTTGCAGCTGTGACTTATTAAGCTGATAGTTCGGTAATTTTCACATCTGTCAACACCTGCTTTCTTTGGGATTGGAATTATTATATTCTTCTTGAAGTCTGTGGGTATTTCGCCAATCATACCAAAGATGATGAAACACGTAACGGAGTCGTAATATTTACGTTGTAAGAAACAGTGTACAACGAAATAGTCCTATCGAATGACAAAAGAACAATAGTCTACTACAAAAAAGAGTGAGCAACATGGTGAACAGTGTCTGGAAGGCGAGAACAAAAAGATGTGATTATATGGCAGTGATAAAAGTGGTAGTGCGACCTCCAGACCAGATGTGAGGAAATGCAAATCAGCAAATCGTAAGTAATTATATTTTTAACAAAAAGTCGCGAAATGAACTGTTTAATAATCTAGAACTAACGAAATTGTATCGATATAGATCCCATTGATGATGCTTTAGAACAGGAGAAGGCGAAACGCTTATGGGATAAATGAAGTAACCAGCAGCAGGAAAAGGCAGTTTTATTAACAAAACAACCGTGGAAAAATGGAACACTTAAGTCTTTCCGTGTGCTATGATTTCTCATATTTTATTACTGTCATCATTTCTCCCATTGTAAGTATTTATATGCTTGCTGAGGAGGATGGCCAAACAAACAAATTTGTGGTTCAGAAGTTTTTCAGATTTTCTGTAAAAACTTAAAACACCATCTTACCTTGATATAGTAGAATAGATTACTCATCTACGTCTACAGTTCACACATATTTTTCGGAGGATTCCCAATATTTTTTTCAAAATCTTACAATGTTGAACTCTTTTTCATGGTCGAAATGTTTTAAGATAGCGTATACATGCTCGAATGCTGTGAATTTCAAGCAGCTTATATTGGCCAGACGGGAAGGGCTTTTAAAATTAGGTTTCAGGAGCATTTACTCACTAAGAAGGAGCAGATTAAGCATAATTCTGTCCAGTTCAATCCAACCACCTACACTCGTAAAATTAAAGGTTTTACACGATGCTCCCAGAGAAAAAGAGACTCAGTCTCCTTGAAAAGATCGAAATTGTTAAACACTGACGCACTGAAAAGGATATGTTACTCAACGACCAGTTATCTGACAAAAACCAGATTTTCTATGCTTGCATGTTTCCCATTTTTAAACAACGTATTAGTTTTTAGCACTCTACGTATTTTAATTCGTTATTCTTGTATGCTGCTTTTGAGCATTAGAGTCGTCTTAGTTTTTGTACTTAGCTTTCAATCTATCATGCCTATATTGTGTTTATTCCCCTAAGTCCAATCATGTTTTTATGTATTTCCTAATGTGTTCATTAGTACTTGAACTTTACGCTGATATCATACTGTACATCAGAAAGCAGCGCTGCATGGTGCCTGTCAATACTACTAGCCCACATTTTCCTTGGGCCCCTATCGTTCGTATTTATGAACTACGTGAATATAAACGCGCCTCTGGCGCCGTTTTAGTTGAAACTTTTACGTTTTTACTAAAATTGCTGAGTGCAAATGAATGTTTCTAAACTGTCGAGTGAAATGGAACCTACTGAATGTTGCTGAATGCAACTGAGCGTACTGAACCTACTGTAGCTTTGCTTGTATTTATTATTTCAACACTGACCTACAGAATTTTCCCTGACAAATACAACTCAAACTTATGCTATTCATTTAAGACCCGCGGTATACAAGTGCAACGAAGTCTTGCGTCCATTAGCAAGCCCAATGTCGTAACTGCCTATCTAGTGCCTTTACCTTTTCCTAATGCCAAATTGATAGTCTTCGAACAGATCATCAGTTTTCTTTCCCTTTATTCTGTAGATTATTCTTGTCAGCAATTTTAGCACATGAGCTGTCGAACTGATTCAACTGAGAATGTGAACAACGAAAGGGTTAATTGTTCCAGGAACGTGACCGCAGCGCTCCCGGTCGTTCCCTCGCAGATGTTGCGTACTTGTTGCTCGCGAGATGAGGAGCAACTGAGACGCGTCGCGGCGCTTTGACTTGCAGATGGCGGCGGCATCGCAGCCCTGTCGCCGCAGCATCTGCCACGGCGCTGCAAACATCTACGCCGTCGGACAGTGCGACGCGGCCTCGCAGTAATGGCGCACCCCACCTGCTCATGCATATGCAGGCCCGCATCCCCGATACCAGTGGCCGCAGCTTCAAAGCACTCTGCCCCAGTACGCCACTAACTCGCCAATTTTAGCGCTGAGCAACGTTTAGGAGGACCATCTTGCAGCCACTGGGAGCACGAATGTGTAATACATGTCCAGTCTATACCTTCTACGGATTCATGCCGTCGCTTGGAATATGATGTCGTCCATAATTTGACAAATTTATTTGTCATGTCCATTACAATTATCCGGGCTCTTATGCCGTGGTCGGTTGATGAATTCTGTGTTAATTCCCAACGTTTCGTCCCCGTCTGCGGAAGACATCTTAAAGGGGGTCTGTAGCTCGATGGAAGTTCCAACACACCCACTGGCTCGCTACTTCAGTCAGTAGCGACGCAGTGGGTGTGTTGGAACTTCCATCGAGCTACGGACCCCCTTTAAGATGTCTTCCGCAGACGGGGACGAAACGTTGGGAATTAACACAGAATTCATCAACCGACCTCGGCGTAACAGCCCGGATAATTATAATAGACGTGACATTTCCGGCCGCGAAGTCTATATTTTAGTAAATTTATTTGTACCGACGACGATGGCGATGGCAATCTTCGTTGGGATTTCTTCTTCTCTGGATAAAATTCTACATCTACACTTATACTCCGCAAGCCACCCAACGGTGTGTGGCGGAGGGTACTTTACGTGCCACTGTCATTACCTCCCTTTCCTGTTCCAGTCGTGTATGGTTCGCGGGAAGAAAGACTGCCGGAAAGCCTCCGTGCGCGCTCAAATCTTTCTAATTTTACATTCGTGATCTCCTCGGGAGATATAATTAGCGGGAAGTAATACAGGGTGTTACAAAAAGGTACGGCCAAACTTTCAGGAAACATTCCTCACACACAAAGAAAGAAAATATGTTGTGTGCAAATGTGTCCGGAAACGCTTACTTTCGATGTTAGAGCTCACTTTATTACATCTCTTCAAATTACATTAATCATGGAATGGAAACACACAGCAACAGAACGTACCAACGTGACTTCAAACACTTTGTTACAGGAAATGTTCAAAATGTCCTCCGTTAGAGAGGATACATGCATCAACCCTCCGTCGCATGGAATACCTGATGCGCTGATGCAGCCCTGGAGAATGGCGTATTGTGTCACAGCCGTCCACAATACGAGCACGAAGAGTCTCTACATTTGGTACCGGGGTTGCGTAGACAAGAGCTTTCAAATGCCCCCATAAACGAAAGTCAAGAGGGTTGAGGTCAGGAGAGCGTGGAGGCCATGGAATTGGTCCGCCTCTACCAATCCATCGGTCACCGAATCTGTTGTTGAGAAGCGTACGAACACTTCGACTGAAGTGTGCAGGAGCTCCATCGTGCATGAACCACATGTTGTGTCGTACTTGTAAAGGCACATGTTCTAGCAGCACAGGTAGAGTATCCCGTATGAAATCATGATAACGTGCTCCATTGAGCGTAGGTGGACGACGAAACTAAAATGAGCTCTAACATGGAAATTATGCGTTACCGGACACATGTCCACATAACATCTTTTCTTTATTTGTGTGTGAGGAATGTTTCCTGAAACTTTGTCCGTACCTTTTTGTAACATCCTGTATATTCGATACGTCATCCAGAGACGCACCCTCTCGAAACCTGGGCAGCAAGCTACACCGCGATGCGGAGCGTCTCTCTTGCAGACTCTGCCACTTGAGTTTGCTAAACATTTCCGTAACGCTATCATGCTTACCAAATAACCCTGTGACGAAACACGCCGCTCTTCTTTGGATCTTCTCTATCTCCTCTGTCAACCCGACCTGCTACGGATCCCACTCTGATGAGCAATACTCAAGTATAGGTCGAACGAGTGTTTTGTAAGCTACCTCCTTTGTTGATGGACTACATTTTCCAATGACTCTCCCAATGAATCTCAACCTGTCACCCGCCTTACCAACAATTAATATTATATGATCATTCCACTTCAAATCGTCCGTACGCATACTCCCAGATATTCTACAGAAGTAACTGCTACCAGTGTTTGTTCCGCTATCATATAATCATACAATAAAGGGTCCTTCTTTCTGTGTATTCGCGATACATTACATTTGTCTATGTTAAGGGTCAGTTGCCACTCCCTGCACCAAGTGCCTATCCGCTGCAGATCTTCCTGCATTTCGCTGCAATTTTCTAATGCTATCGGTTTGCAAGACATGTTACTTCAAATAAACACTACAGCTTTCGACAAGCGTATCTGCCATCGTCATCACAGTGAAGAGCCAATGACTGACAGGCCACTTAAAAAGGAGCTTTAGTATCGTCTGGGACCTTCCAGAGAGGGCCTCAGTGACGCATGTACCGGAAGGTGAGCTGGGCTGTCTATTTAAGCCGAGCAATGTACCAGCCATGGCAGTCAGTTCAGTTTTACTCCTGATGAGGATGGCATAGACCGCTGTCGAAAGCTCGAGTTTTTTTATTCGAAGTCAGGTGGCTCGAAAACCGAAATAATTTTATTCAAGCAGGATATCACGAAAGACTCTGAGGACGCATTTCTTCTTCCTTGCTGTTGTATGGGTTTAAACCTTGCGATTGTTCCTCCAATACAGTGACAGTCAACCACTAGTACATGCTCCAGCTTTCATGGTGGGCGGTGGGTGGCTGAAAATTAAAGATATTTTCATTAGATTTTCAAAAGATTTTGAAATAAATTAATGACAAGTAATTACTATTACATGCTTTAATTTGCTTCAGTTCTGCTTTATAAATCTTATAATGTTACTTCCCTACTTCATAAATCACAATTACTGTGGTCTTGTTGTTGGGCGGTTGGAAAAGTTTACTACTAACACAGATACAAGACTGGGTGGTAGGTAAATAAAGTTGACTGCCTCTGGTAAAGTACTTGTTGCTTTGTTTTCCTTGACTTTATGTTAAGCAATTTGCGCCACAAATGCATTTGATTTCTTTGCATGAAGAGCAAGCAAAACTGGGAAAGCTTTTTCGCTAATTAGTAGGTAAAAGGCTGTACAATAGCGATCAACCAGTCAAAATGTTTGTGGCTTATCAGTTTTACACCTTTAATTTGTTTGAGAAGCATTAAAAATGCATTAAAAATGCAAAACAGTTAAATATCCGTTACTTTATTGCCAATGTTATTTACTAAATTGCCACTAATTTCTTGTCCAGTTCCGACGGTCTGTATTTCTTTCAGATCGTATGCCTCCCTAAAAAGAATTGGGTAACATTCATGTAGTAGGGGAGAACTTTGTAGTTGGAAGAGTGTGTACATAGGAACACATGGTATTTCTCTATCGGTGTTTCAATCTTGTGACCGATTTTGAAACACATGAAGGGACGTGCACTGCAGACAGCCATAAGCAGTTCTCCGCAGTTTCTACAGTTTTTTTTTTTTTTTTTTTTTTTTTTTTTTGCTGCGAGGCACGATGTTGTGTTTTGTGCAGCATTCGTAAATATTACGAATTCTACATAGTAAAGTTCTGTACAATATATTAAAGCTGTTTGGAGGATATTGTCACAATATATTAAAGCTGTTTGGAGGATATCGTCAATTCTTCAGTTACGGAGTTTTATAACGTATATATGCAGAATGAACCGAAGAATGAAAATTTGTACCAAGGCCGGTATTTGAAATCGGGCCCGGTCTTGGTAGAAATTTTCATTCTTCGCTTCAGTCAGCATACATACAGCATAGATGCTTGAGACTTAAAAAGATCTCTGGAACCGTATAGTTTCATTCGCCGGAATTTAATGGTAGGTAAAATTCTGTATATTTTTTGAACTGGTGATATAAGTATAGACACTTAACCCGAATTTCGTACGTCGTGCGCCTTGAACGGAAGGTCATCTATCACGGAGCACGTGATACTTGCAGATGGACTGAATTTCTTTAATTCGTTAACAATTTTCCGTCTTCAAAATGGGAATTTTTGTTAGTTGCTAACAGATTCCATTTCAAAACGTTTTATACTTGAAAGTGGTTTTTGATAATACTTCTTCATAAATTTGATTTAAATTACTGATTATTTGCGTGCATGGAGTAATAATGTAACACGGAGACACTTAAATACAGCACGGACAAGATTTTTCCTATTGCAACGCTTTTAAAACTTAACAGAATATTTGTTCCTAGGAACATGACAATGTTGTACTTTCGAACATTTGTTCACATCTGGAAAAACTTTAATTTTCCGATGTAGCTTTTGTAATTTTAGATAATGACTGTAGCACCAATACGGGAAGCTATCAATTAAAATTGGAATTAGAAAATATATTAAATATTACAGGGCTGGCTGATGAGTAAAGTCTTGTTAAAAATGCGTGCTGATGCGTAAATATTTGGGAACTTTGTAGCTACTTACTTCAAGTGGCTGATGATTTAGATGTTGCACCGTTTCTGTTCTTGTCATGTGTCATTTTCTTAGCGTCAGATATAAGCCAATCTTGCAAAAGCCCCCATACAGCAGTGAAATTTTTTGGGTACTATTTATATACAAAGTCATTCTTTAGAAAGATGATGTTGCATAGTCAGCCACTTCAGTCTCGGCGTCAAAATTTATTCAACGTGGTTTGCGATGCGATGAAAAATCTCAGTATTTTTTTTCCAGAGTGTTACATTTCACTCACTGATCCGCGTGGTTATAGTGAGAAACGGAACAATTACTTCGAGGCCGAAAATGACTTACTTTCAATAGGTGGGGTCAAGAACGTGCGACGAAGAAAGGCTAAGGATCAAACTGACTCACTCCAACCGTTGCAAAGTTCTAACTAGTTCGGAGAATAGCCGCTCCACTATGGAAAAAGTAAACAAGGGGCAGACTGGAGAGACAATGATTTAATTACCGTTAAGTAGGCACGACATAACGATCCAGCTAGGAGAGCACTGGTCGATGGCGGGCGCCGGCACCGAAGTGGTCCTCGCCGTTTTAATGGCGTGCCATTAGTTAATGAGACGTACATATTTGGTGATTAATAGCGCCGCGCAGAAACGATAGACTATTGGCGTGGTCGTTATATCTGTCCTTGGTAGGAGACAGCGCGCTAGCGTTGGAATTGAGAGGCCGTCGGCTTATGACAGAGAAGCTCACGCGGCAAAATACACTGCTGGCCACCCTGAAGGAAGCATCCGAATCAAGTGAAATTTACACCATGGGTTTGCAGCGGTGAGATACGCAACTGATTAGAATTTCAGCGTAGACGCACATCACGCGCGCTTGTGGCGCCACCTCATAGCGCCATTTAAGGCTTGGCGATTTCGACGAGTGTACGTTCGGCACGTGTGTTTACCTTGTGGTTGTTTTCCAAGACGATCAGTTATGCCTCGTAGACAACAGCGAACATCTTTTGATCAAGTATCCGAGTTCGACAGAGGAAGGATAGTGGCTTACCGAGATTGTGGATTATCATACAGAGAAATCGCTAGTCTTGTTGGACGAAACCAAACAACTGTAATGCAGATATGTGACCGTTGGATGCAGGAGGGTACGACGGACCGACGTGGTCGATCGCATTCACCTCGGTGCACCACTGCACGTGCTGATAGGCAAATTGTGCGGATGGCAGTGACGGATCGCTCAGTGACATCCCGAACCATAACACAGCACATTGCGTCTGTAACGCATCATCCAGTGTCTGCGCGTACCATTCGACGCCGTTTACAGCAGAGTGGTCTGTCCGCAAGACGTCCATTGCTTCGTCTACCATTGACGCAGAACCACAGACGTCTCCGTCGCCAATGGTGTAATGACAGACGGATGTGGACGGCAGAATGGAATGACGTTGTCTTTACCGACGAGGCACGCTTCTGTCTGCAGCACCACGATGGTCGGATTCGAGTGTGGAGACACCGTGGAGAGAGGATGCTGGACAGCTGCATTATGCACCGCCACACTGGTCTTGCACCGGGTATTATGGTATGGGGCGGTATTGTATATTACTCTCGCACGCCTCTAGTACGCATTGCCGGTACTTTAAATAGCCGGCGCTACATATCCGAGGTGTCCTTCCTTACCTTCAGGGCTCGACCACAGCCATATTTCAACAGGATAATGCGCGACCACACGGGGGACGCATTGTCCAAAGGTTCTTTGTCAATAACCAGATTTAAGTGCTTCCCTGGCCGGCTCGCTCTCCGGATCTTTCGCCGATAGAAAACATGTGGTCCGTGGTTGCTCAACGAGTGACCCAGATTACATCCCCAGCTGCCACACCAGATGATCTTTGGCAACGTGTGGAAGCTGCTTGGGCTGCTGTACCCCAGGAACACATCCAACGTCTCTTTGACTCAATGCCGAGACGTGATCTCCAACAATGGCGGCTACTCTGGCTACTGATTCTGGCAGGAACCACATGTCACAGACGTCTGTAAACGTAATCATTTGATACTTGGTCAACATGTTATCTACAAAATAAATTTTGTTGTGCTACCTCTTGTCTTTCTTGGTGTTGCATTTACGGTGGCCAGCAGTGTATAAGTCACACCATTGATGTAGCGTACTGGTCGCTTTTCAGCGGTGCAGGTAGTTTACACTTGGCACCAGACGGTCACGTGATATTCTACGGCTGACATAAGACATGGCAGTGAAGTGCTGTGTTACTGCCGTATGGACTCAGCACAGGAAGCAGCGTCGACTTGGAGACACGACAGAATGTTAGAAAGGAGATATCGTGTTTGGCTTTACACATGACCACGCCGAGAATGAAGCTGCTAAGCGTGTTGAGTCAGAAACGCAGGCTATCCAATCGCAGCCATGCAAGAAGGCGCAAGAACATGTAAAGTAGCAAATAAGCAAGTTGCCACCTTGATTAGAAAGCGATGGAGCAGGGAGGAGAGCAGATTTTGGTTCTCACCTTGTCACAGCTGACGCTGTCTACTGGCATATGCGAGTCCTGTGCTTGCCTATCTCTGCGTGAAATACGTTACACACACGCTCTATTAATCTGAAGTAGTACTATCAAATATTAATCGATCATTTTCATACTTAGTACTGTAAATTCTATGGATAATAAACCATACTCTTAAAATTTCGAATCAACTTCAATACTTTCGGAGATATAAATTTTTAACTAGAACACACAATATCCAGTCTGGTATTGTGAAACGGAGTTAGTCCGCAGCTCGTGGTCGCGCGGGGTCAGGGATTTTCTCTGCCTCGTGATGACTGGGTGTTGTGTGATGTCCTTAGGCTAGTTAGGTTTAAGTAGTTCTAAGTTCTAGGGGACTGATGACCACAGATGTTAAGTCCCATAGTGCTCAGAGCCTTTTGAACCTTTTTTTTTTTTGGAACGGTGTTAGGGACTATAATGTGTTCACCTATAGTATCATCTGAAACTACATTCAAGTGGATAGCTTCATATAATCTAATTCTCTGGAATTTTCTCTAGTTTCATTACCACAGATTTCTACGTAATTAAAAGTACTTTGGAAAATTATTATTTCATCGTGTTTTGACTGTGTGAATGTTTTGGGGATATTGAGAGAGTGAATGGAGTACGTAAGTAAAGCGAGAATGAGATATTTTATTAAAGCTATGTAAATGTATGCGTGAGAAAGTTGTGCGATAGGGGGAATTTGTGACGTATTTCCGAGTGATGCTACGGTCCCAGTTTCGAATCCTGCCTCAGGCATGAATGTGTGTGATGTCCTTAGGTTAGTCAGGTTTAAGTAGTTCTATGTCTAGGGGGCAGATGACCTCAGATGTTAAGTGCCATAGTGCTTAGAGCTATTTGAACCATTTGCCCGAGTGAGCTTGATTTTGTAAAAGGCAGTCTGAAGGGACGTTGAGTATTAAATTTATTATTAATTTATTTTATGTAAAGGAATCGTATTTTGTTTTCATTAAATTCAACTTAGTTCTGGAATTACGAGATTTCTATCCTAAATTACCTGTGATAATCTGACTGGCTGACATTAGAAACACTGCAAGTATAAGTGATCGAGATGATGTGATTCGCTGTTGAATATGCTAGCCAATATGAATTCAGCATTTCCCGCGCGTTTGAGTATGGTTTTGTGCCTGAGATCTCTGAGTAGATATAGTAGTTCGGGAGTCGTCTTCTGATAAACATTTATGTTAAACCGCGCTGATCAAATTTGCACTAAAATCAGCAAATTCGCGCGTTTGATCGGTCCTCGTGTCGTTGACGAAACGCTACTACACTGTTGAGTGTTTTGTGGAAGTTTGAGCGTTGTGAGTGGTATATTTTATGAGATATCGCGTGTGAACATTTCATATCGTACATGAACTCCGCGTGGCGTGTTTCATGCAGATTTCGGGACATTATGGCGAGCATTTCTTTACAAGAAGTCTGCTGAACAAGTGAATGTATTTACTCGCAAGTAGTCGTGACTCAGTGACTTTTTAGAACGTTCGAAATATCGGTTCGGACAAAATATCTTCTGGCTGCTTTCGGGTGTGAACTAGTAACGGTGACAGTATGTAACATTGCATAATTGATATCGGTATATTAAATACGGATGTGATAGTCATTTTCTGCGCTATAAAGACAATAAAGCAACTTAAATGACATTTTAGACATGCAAGAATCTCGAATGCTCGATAGTTTAAATAACTTGCAGCTACTGCCCGTGGACTAGTTATGTGGCCTCTGCATGGTAGGTATTTAGTCGAATTTTCGTCAACGCTGCTTTTGTCTGTTTAAACCAGTATTTACCATCGCAGAGTGAAGGGGCAGACAACCTGAAACCTATCCAGATAGGTGGACTGATTGTTTAAAGGATAGTGAGAGATCAACCCGCGTCGCCGAGAAGCTGTAACAAAACTTCTAACTGACAGGGAACGGAGATGAGTAGAGGCGCTGAGAACCATATACACCCGAAGCACACTGTTTTCGATTTCGAGATTGTAGCATGTATCCAGGTTCCTGACATCTGCTGATCCTGTGGTGAACCAATTTTGTAAGTGCTGTACCCTTGCACTCTGTATAATAACGTTAGCGAAAAGCTGTCTCAGAGATTTCTGTGATATTCATTTGCATAAGAGCCCAAAGCACACATTTTCATCATTGTAGGAACGCTCACTGGCTACAATGATGCTCATTCTTTCATAAAAGCTGGAAGCTCTGGAAGGAATGTTCACCCATAACCCCACTTGCCATGAATTCTATTTTCATATTAATTACAAACTACACAACAGTACCAAAAAAAATGTACAGTGTTGCCACTAGCAGCTGAATGAAAATTTTGTGGATTGACATTTCTAATGATAATCCTACACATTAACTGGAATTTCATGATATAAAATGGTATACATGATCATTTTATGCGAATTATAGGATCTGAGGCTTGGACAAAAAAAAGTCAAACCTATAAGTCTGGTAGTTTGCGTACCAATTTGATTTTCACAAACATCTATTTTCCTCAAAACTATGTTTCTA
This sequence comes from Schistocerca piceifrons, assembly GCF_021461385.2. Classification (NCBI taxonomy): domain Eukaryota; kingdom Metazoa; phylum Arthropoda; class Insecta; order Orthoptera; family Acrididae; genus Schistocerca; species Schistocerca piceifrons. Next base: position 950,477,674 of record NC_060139.1, read on the forward strand.
TGCTTTGGGTCATTACGTTGACACTTCTTCAGTTGCATTGCCTTGTTAATGAGAATCGTCTTCAATCCCGACAGTTATCAAGGCTGTCTGTGAATGTAAGTCTATCTCAACCAGGAGGGAATCACAATGTCCATTCTGAAAATAACCGGAAAAGTTGTATAAAAGTACGCCGGCCGGTGTGGCCGTGCGGTTCTAAGCGCGGCAGTTTGGAACCGCGTGACCGCTACGGTCGCAGGTTCGAATCCTGCCTCGGGCATGGATGTGTGTGATGTCCTTAGGTTAGTTAGGTTTAAGTAGTTCTAAGTTCTAGGGGACTAATGACCTCAGTAGTTAAGTCCCATAGTGCTCAGAGCCATTTGAACCATTTTTTGTATAAAAGTACAAAACTTCGACGAATTTGTGCTTCTTTGTAATTTTGTCGTGGTGTCCCAGTGCAGACGTATTATCAGATGGGGTTGGCACACCTGCTTCGCGAACAGAATGCTGGGAATCAGTTAATTGATGGGATGAAACCAATCGACATTCATCGCCGGATGTCAATGCAATATGGTGACATTGCCTGAACCGAACGTAAGTGTACGAATGGGCAGATAGGTTCAAATGGGGTGTAACAAGGTGCTAAAGGTAGCTGACGTGCCGGACGCCCTGTCTGTACAGTCAAGGAGTACAACATTTGAGAGCTGATGTCTTGATATTTACGGAGACTGACAATCCTGCAAAGGTGAACATTAGTGTCGGACGAGCCCATCATATTGTTCATGACGTACTGATGTTCAAGACAGAATGTGCGACGTGGGTTTCAAAAGACGCATGGATGTGTGCAGGGAGGCCGGAAGTTCGTCTGCTTGTCCGCTCCCCTCCGCCCCCCCCCCCCCCCTCCTCCACGCGGTTTTTCCCGGATTTGGCACCTTCAGATTATCAAATTTTTAAGCCACTGAAAGAAGTTATTAGTGGCTCAAGGGTCGCTGAAGAACAAAGGTCCAGGCATCAGTGTATAACAGGTTACTCTCATGGCTCCAATAATTCTTTGCACTTGCGGTTGAGAGGCTTGTCCAGCGCTGGCGGAAATGCGTATAACTCATGGCAGATTACGTTGAAAAATAAATATGTGTTGTATTCCATTCCCTTAATAAATTCTTTAGGACAATTTCCTGTATTTAATTGAATGACCCTTGTAACGCAATTGGCGTTAGGAGTCGGATACCTCGTAAATGCCCAATGTTTACAACGCCGGCAGGAGACGTGTAGAATAGTCCGAATAGTCACGATTTTTCCTTTTTTCTGATAATATAAGGTGTCGAGTGCACTAATGCTGCATACAGTCGTTTAATCTGCAATGTATGAGGGTATAGTTTACGTTGGAGGTAGTTCAGTGACTTTTTTCGTTCCATGACATGGGCTCACTCGTTAATTGTGAAGATGTACCAGAGTTACTACTTCAACACTCTCGGTGACCAAGTTGTAAGCGGTCGCAGGTTCTAATCCTGCCTCGGGAATGGATGTGTGTGATGTCCTTAGGTTAGTTAGCTTTAAGTAGTTATAAGTTCTAGGGGACTGATGATTTCAGATGTTAAGTCCCAGAGTGCTCAGAGCCATTTCAACCAAGTTGTAAGCATATTGTAGTATCGCTGTCTATCACACATGCGGGTATCTATTGTCGCCTCTCTGGGGAGCGCAGAGCCAGACTGTAAGAGTGGTGGCTTAGCTTCCGTTTTGTGTGGGTAGTGCGATGACGGCGCCGCAGCTGCAGAACGCAGTTTACAGTACATTGCCGAAGTAATTAATATTCATGACTTGAAATTTGTGTATTTCATATCAGTGCTGATGGTCCGGTATTGGTTATTTATCTGAGAACGATAATTCTGAAATCGTGTGTCGTGACGGGAGAAAAACAATCAACAGCAACGGGTCGGCTACGCGACTACGGACGTGTACTGAGTAGTTACCCGCGTGAACATTAAAGGTGACAAAGAGACATATAATCGGTTTGACCAAATATCACGAGCGTAGATAGTTTCCGTCCTAATATCGTGGCGCTAAAATATCAAACGGCCGTGTTGCGATCGGTCACGCGTAAGGTCGTGAGAATAAGTAATTACATCACTAGAACTGATAAATGCTAATTGCAAGAACTGTGTCTTAACTTACAACAGCCTGTTTGAACAGTGAATTTCATATGTTTCTGCTACAGGTTCAAAAATGGTTCAAAAGGCTCTGAGCACTATGGGACTTAACATCTTAGGTCATCGGTCCCCTAAAACTTAGAACTACTTAAACCTAACCAACCTAAGGACATCGCACACATCGATGCCCGAGGCAGGATTCGAACCTGCGGCCGTAGCGGACACGCGGTTCCAGACTGAAGCGCCTAGAACCGCACGGCCACACCAGCCGGCTGTGCTACAGGTATCTGCACAGAGTTATTAACCTTTCGACAAGAGTGATTCCAACGGACTATTTGATATATTCGCTGTCAACAGTGCAGCCCAAAACTTACAGTATTTGATTAGCTGAATATACACCGAGTTGACAGAAGTCAATGGACACTTCGTAAGGCGGCCGCTGTGGCCGAGCGGTTCTAGGGGCTTCAGTCCGGAACCACGCTGCTGCTACGGTCGCAGGTTCGATTCCTGCCTCGTGCATGGATGTGTGTGATGTCCTTAGGTTAGTTAGGTTTAAGTAGTTCTAAATCTATGGGACTGATGACCTCAGATGTTACGTCCCATAGTGCTCAGAGCCATTTGAACCATTTTTTATGCTTCCTAATATAATGACGAACCTCCTTGGCTCGGCGTAATGCAGCAACTCGATGTGGCATCGACTCAACAAACCGCTGACAGTCTCCTCCAGAAATATTGACCCATGCTGCCTCTATGGCCCTCCATAATCGCGGAAGCGTCCATATCTGATAGCTGAGTGGTCAGCGCGACAGACTGTCAATCCTAAGGGCCCGGGTTCGATTCCCGGCTGGGTCGGAGATTTTCTCTGCTCAGGGACTGGGTGTTGTGTTGTCCTAATCATCATCATTTCATCCGCATCGACGCGCGAGTCGCCGAAGTGGCGAGCGGTCTACCCGACGGGAGGCCCTCGTCACACGACATTTCATTTCATCACGGAAGTGTTTCCGGTGTACGACTTTCTCACGTACTGACCTCTCGACTATTTCTCTTAAATGTTCAACAGTATTCACGTCGTGCGATCTGGGTTGCGGAATCATTCGCTCGCACTGTCCAAAATGCTCTTCAAGAAATCTCGAACAATTGTGCCCCGTGACATGGCGCGTTGCCATCCATAAGAATTCCATCGTTGGTTTTGAACATGAAGTCCAAGAATGGCTGCAAACGATCTCCAAGTAGCCGAGCATAAAAATTGCCAGTCAATGATCTATGCAGTTTCACCAGAGGTCTGAAGCCATTCCATGTAAGCAAGGCCCACACCATTATGGAGTCAGCACCAGCTTGCACAGTGCCTTATAGACAACTTGGGTCCACGGCTTCGTGGGGTCTGCGCCACGCTCGAATCCTACCACCAGCTCTTACCAACTAAAATCGGTGGCCGTGGTGGTCTCGCGGTTCTAGGCGCGCAGTCCGGAACCGTGCGCCTGCTACGGTCGCAGGTTCGAATCCTGCCTCGGGCATGGATGTGTGTGATGTTCTTAGGTTAGTTAGGTTTAAGTAGTTCTAAGTTCTAGGGGACTGATGACCACAGCTGTTAAGCCCCATAGTGCTCAGAGCCATTTGAACCATTTGAACCAACTGAAATCGGGACTCATCTGAGCAGGCCACGGGTTTCCAGTCTTCTAGGCTTCAGCCGACACGGTCACGAGCCAAGGAGAGGCACTGTCGGCGATGTCATGTTGTTAACAAAGGTACTCGCTTCGGTCGTCTGCTGCTATAGCCCATTAACGCCAATTTTCGCCGCACTGTCCTAACGGATAAATTGGTCGTACATCTGACACTGATTCCTGCGGTTATTTCACGAAGTGATGCTTGTCAAATGACTCTGAGCACTATGCGACTTAACCTCTGAGGTCATCAGTCGCCTAGAACTTAGAACTAATTAAACCTAACTAACCTAGGGACATCACACACATCCATGCCCGAGGCAGGATTCGAACCTGCGACCGTAGCGGTCGCTCGGCTCCAGACTGTAGCGCCTAGAACCGCACGGCCACTCCGGCTGGCCGTGATGCTTGTCTGGTGGCACTGAAAGCTGTACGCTAACGCCGATGTTGTTGGTAGTTAAGCGAAGGTTGTCGGCCACTGCGATGTCCGTGATGAGAGTTAATGCCTGAAATCTGGTAGTCCCGGCACACTCTTGACATTGCGGATCTTGTAATACTGAATTCCCTAACGACTCCCGAAACGGAATTTGCCCTACGTCTAGCTCCAACCACCATTTTGCATTCAAAGTATGTTAGTCCTCATCGTGCGACAATAATCACGTCGGAAACATTTTTACATAAGTCACCTGAGTACAAATGACAGCCGGCCGGTGTGGCCGAGCGGTTCTAGGCACTTCGGTCTGGAACAGCGCGACCGCTACGATCGCAGGTTCGAATCCTGCCTCAGGCATGGATGTGTGTGATGTCCTTAGGTTAGTTATGTTTAAGTAGTTCTACGTTCTAGGTGACTGATGACCTCAGAAGTTAAGTCCCATAGTGCTCAGAGCCATTTGAACCATTTTTGAGTACAAATGACAGTTCCGCCAAAGCACTACCCCTTTATACCTTGTGTATGACGTGTTACCGCCATCTGGACACGTTGTAACCTTCCCACACGTTAATATTGTTAAATAAGAATGCAAAAAGGGACCCAAGTGTAACCTCTGCGCAAAATTTAATAAATGAAAATTGAAATGGAGCCAAGCTTAAACTCCCCACAAAATTTGATAAATGGAAATTGACCATAAACCCACAACAATATTAATTAAATAGTCAACCATGACCCAAATGAAACCTCTCAGCAGAAATAATAATATCTGGTAAATTTTATAAGGGCAGCAGCGCTGACCTTCGGCCCTGTGAAATAATTAAACTGATAAATTTTGTAAGGGCAGCAGCGCTGACCTTCGGCCCTGTATTCTGAATAAAACAAGCAAAAATTCTTACCTCAATAAAAACTTCATCTATATCTGCTCTTATTTATCGACACAGCTTCGCGCAATGCTGGCGTATATTTAATTTTGATTCTTGGAGGAAATGCATAGGAAATATTCTTTAAATTGAAATGAATGTTTTTTCTTTAAAAGAGTTACTTTATAAAAAAAATTATTATCGGGGCATTTTTTGAACAAATTAATTACAATTAACATACATTACTAGATGTGCGCAATGCTGCTTCATTACCTTCTAGAACAATACTCATCGTCCACCACAATCCTGACCAGAGTCGCGAGAAGAGCACGCCGCCGACGCATGCCGACTTCTGCTCAGTACAACCGTCCACTCGCTACTACTGTCGACTGACTACTCCTACAGACAGAGTACAACTGTTCCTGCCGACTCGCTATACGCAACTGAACACTCGCGAGTCAAGCGCAGACTGTTGTTGTTGTGGTCTTCAGTCCTGAGACTGGTTTGATGCAGCTCTCCATGCTACTCTATCCTGTGCAAGCTTTTTCATCTCCCAGTACCTACTGCAACCTACATCCTTCTGAATCTGCTTAGTGTATTCATCTCTTGGTCTCCCTCTACGATTTTTACCCTCCACGCTGCCCTCCAATACTAAATTGGTGATCCCTTGATGCCTCAGAACATGTCCTACCAACCGATCCCTTCTTCTGGTCATGTTGTGCCACAAACTTCTCTTCTCCCCAATCCTATTCAATACTTCCTCATTAGTTATGTGATCTACCCATCTAATCTTCAGCATTCTTCTGTAGCACCACATTTCGAAAGCTTCTATTCTCTTCTTGTCCAAACTATTTATCGTCCATGTTTCACTTCCATACATGGCTACACTCCATACGAATACTTTCAGAAATGACTTCCTGACACTTAAATCAATACTGGATGTTAACAAATTTCTCTTCTTCAGAAACGCTTTCCTTGCCATTGCCAGCCTACATTTTATATCCTCTCTACTTCGACCATCATCAGTTATTTTGCTCCCCAAATAGCAAAACTCCTTTACAACTTTAAGTGCCTCATTTCCTAATCTATTCCCTCAGCATCACCCGACTTAATTAGACTACATTCCATTATCCTTGTTTTGCTTTTGTTGATGTTCATCTTATATCCTCCTTTCAAGACACTGTCCATTTCATTCAACTGCTCTTCCAAGTCCTTTGCTGTCTCTGACAATTACAATGTCATCGGCGAACCTCAAAGTTTTTATTTCTTCTCCATGAATTTTAATACCTACTCCGAATTTTTCTTTTGTTTCCTTTACTGCTTGCTCAATATACAGATTGAACAACATCGGGGAGAGGCTACAACCCTGTCTTACTCCCTTCCCAACCACTGCTTCCCTTTCATGTCCCTCGACTCTTATAACTGCCATCTGGTTTCTGTACAAATTGTAAACAGCCTTTCGCTCCCTGTATTTTACCCCTGCCACCTTTAGAATTTGAAAGAGAGTATTCCAGTCAACATTGTCAAAAGCTTTCTCTAAGTCTACATATGCTAGAAACGTAGGTTTGCCTTTCCTTAATCTTTCTTCTAAGATAAGTGGTAAGGTCAGTATTGCCTCACGTGTTCCAGTGTTTCTACGGAATCCAAACTGATCTTCCCCGAGGTTGGCTTCTACTAGTTTTTCCATTCGTCTGTAAAGAATTCGTGTTAGTATTTTGCAGCTGTGACTTATTAAACTGATAGTTCGGTAATTTTTACATCTGTCAACACCTGCTTTCTTTGGGATTGGAATTATACTATTCTACTTGAAGTCTGAGGGTATTTCGCCTGTTTCATACATCTTGCTCACCAGATGGTAGAGTTTTGTCAGCACTGGCTCTCCCACGGCCGTCAGTAGTTCCAATGGAATATTGTCTACTCCGGGGGCCTTGTTTCGACTCAGGTCTTTCAGTGCTCTGTCAAACTCTTCACGCAGTATCATATCTCCCATTTCATCTTCATCTACATCCTCTTCCATTTCCATAATATTGCCCTCAAGTACATCGCCCTTGTATAGACCCTCTATATACTCCTTCCACCTTTCTGCTTTCCCTTCTTTGCTTAGAACTGGGTTTCCATCTGAGCTCTTGATATTCATACAAGTGGTTCTCTTATCTCCAAAGGTCTCTTTAATTTTCCTGTAGGCGGTATCTATCTTACCCCTAGTGAGATAGGCCTCTACATCCTTACATTTGTCCTCTAGCCATCCCTGCTTAGCCATTTTGCACTTCCTGTCGATCTCATTTTTGAGACGTTTGTATTCCTTTTCGCCTGTTTCACTTAATGCATTTTTATATTTTCTCCTTTCATCAATTAAATTCAATATTTCTTCTGTTACCCAAGGATTTCTACAAGCCCTCGTCTTTTTACCTACTTGATCCTCTGCTGCCTTCACTACTTCATCCCTCAAAGCTACCCATTCTTCTTCTACTGTATCTATTTCCCCCATTCCTGTCAATTGCTCCCTTATGCTCTCCCTGAATCTCTGGTTCTTTTAGTTTATCCAGGTCCCATCTCCTTAAATTCCCACCTTTTTGCAGTTTCTTCAGTTTTAATCTACAGGTCATAACCAATAGATTGTGGTCAGAGTCCACATCTGCCCCTGGAAATGTCTTACAATTTAAAACCTGGTTCCTAAATCTCTGTCTTACCATTATATAATCTATCTGATACCTTTTAGTATCTCCAGGGTTCTTCCATGTATACAACCTTCTTTCATGATTCTTAAACCAAGTGTTAGTTATGATTATGTTGTGCTCTGTGCAAAATTCGACCAGGCGGCTTCCTCTTTCATTTCTGTCCCCCAATCCATATTCACCTACTATGTTTCCGTCTCTCCCTTTTCCTACACTCGAATTCCAGTCACCCATGACTATTAAATTTTCGTCTCCCTTCACAATCTGAATAATTTCTTTTATTTCATCATACATTTCTTCAATTTCTTCGTCATCTGCAGAGCTAGTTGGCATATAAACTTGTAGTACTGTAGCAGGCGTGGGCTTCGTATCTATCTTGGCCACAATAATGCGTTCACTATGCTGTTTGTAGTAGCTTACCCGCATTCCTATTTTCCTATTCATTATTAAACCTACTCCTGCATTACCCCTATTTGATTTTGTGTTTATAACCCTGTAGTCACCTGACCAGAAGTCTTGTTCCTCCTGCCACCGAACTTCACTAATTCCCACTATATCTAACTTCAACCTATCCATTTCCCTTTTTAAATTTTCTAACCTACCTGCCCGATTAAGGGATCTGACATTCCACGCTCCGATCCGTAGAACGCCAGTTTTCTTTCTCCTGATAACGACATCCTCTTGAGTAGTCCCCGCCTGGAGATCCGAATGGGGGGCTATTTTACCTCCGGAATATTTTACCCAAGAGGACGCCGTCATCATGTAATCATACAGTAAAGTTGCATGCCCTCAGGAAAAATTACGGCTGTAGTTTCCCCTTGCTTTCAGCCGTTCGCAGTACCAGCACAGCAAGGCCGTTTTGGTTATTGTTACAAGGCCAGATCAGTCAATCATCCAGACTGTTGCCCTTGCAACTACTGAAAAGGCTGCTGCCCCTCTTCAGGAACCACACGTTTGTCTGGCCTCTCAACAGATACCCCTCCGTTGTGGTTGCACCTACGGAACGGCTATCTGTATCGCTGAGGCACGCAAGCCTCCCCACCAACGGCAAGGTCCATGGTTCATGGGGGGGGGGGGGGGGGGGGGGGGGGGGGGGGAAGCGCAGACTAGCAACGATAAAAAACTCTCTGGTCAGAGATTCTGTCATGCCTCGCCATCACTGGTAATGAATACATACGTGTTTCAAGGTGTATATCGCTATACTGCTTTCACAAAGAGAGTATTTACTAATATCTTAACAATCTGGATCATAATGTGTTTATATCTATTTAAACTGGTACTTCTTTCAATGTGTTACTATGAGGGACAATTAATAAGTAATGCCACACATTTCTTAAAAAAAGCCGTTAATATACATAGACAAACGTCCTTGTTGGTGCTTCACATTTGATGTTTGTTCCGTGCGCCGGTGAAGTTTCCAACAGTTCTGGCAGATGGCAGAGATGTAGTACAGCGTCAAATTGGCGTCTATATACGACTCATGTTACAAGCATCGTGCTGTTATTGAATTCTTCTGTGCAGAAAAAGAAACCACGGTGAACATCCATAAACACTTGTGTGTAGTGTATGGGGATGCTGAAGTTGATGGGAGTACAGTTGGGCGGTGGGTAAAGAAAGTTACAGCCTCAGGAAATGCAGAAACAGAGCTCCATGATCAGCCACGCTCGAGACGTCCTGTCATAGCCACTGCTCCAAACATGCTGAATCGTGCGGATGCCATTATTCGTGCCGACCGGCGCATCAAGACTCACCAATTGGCTCTACAGTTGACGGTCAGCATTGGAAATGTCTCTCCAATGATCGAGACTCTCGGATATTCAAAGAGGCGCTGACGATGGGTTCCGCGAATGCTCACAGCGGACCACAAGACTGAAAGAGAGGCCATTACATCTGAATTGTTGGAGCGTTTTGAGACCAACGAAGAGGCCTTCCTGTCACGGATCGTTACAGGAGACGAAAGCTGGGTGCACAACTTCGCACCGGAAACGAAAAGGCAGTCCATGGAGTGGCATTACCCTCATTCACTACAAAAGAAGAAATTCAAGACAGCACCCTTTGCCGGTAAAGTCATAGTGACAGTCTTCTAGGATTGTGATAGCGTCATTCTCGTGGAAGTGATGCGAAGAGGGCCAACCATCAATTCAGAGGTATACGTGAAGATTCTAAACAAACTCAAGAACTGTTTCCAACGTGTTCGATCGGACAGGAATTCAGCAGAAATCTTGCTCCAACACGATAATACACGCCCAGACACAAGTCTGAGAACCCAGGAAGAACATCGCTAAATTCGGATGGACATTATTGCCTTATCCATCCTACAGTGCAGACCTGGCATCCTCGAATTTCCATTTCTTTGGGCCGCTTAAGGATTCTATACGGGGAACACACTTTGAAGATGACGAGAGTGTCAGTCATGCAGTGAAAACATGGCTACGCCTACAGGACAAGAGCTTTTACCAGCAGGGAATATATGCTCTTCCACAACTTTGGCGTACGGCCATAGAACGTGATGGAGATTACGTAGAAAAAAAGGACATGGACAAGACATGTTGATGTATAGTGTCACCAGATTCTGACTCTTAACAATAAATATGTCCCGAGAAAAAAAACCAGTGGGGTATTACTTATTGAACGACCCTAGTATTTTTATTTAAATATGCTGTCGAAGCATCTGGCGAAATTCACTGATTCACTTTTAGTTTTTTCTTTTAATATTTTGTCGTCATATTTTCTGAAATGCGAACATATTTCAAATTTTTGTAACAGATCCATTTTAATTCCTTAATTTTTTATTTAGTCGGTGGATTACTTTGACATTTTGCTCTACTTTTCCAAGTGGGCGTACAAATGGTTCAAATGGCTCTGAGCACTATGGGACTTAACTTCTGAGGCCATCAGTCCCCTAGAACTTAAAACTACTTAAACCTAACTAACCTAAGGACATCACACACATCCATGCCCGAGGTAGGATTCTAACTGCGACCGTAGCGGTCACGCGGTTCCAGACTGAAGCGTCTAGAACCGCTCGTCCACACCGGCTGGCTCCAAGTGGGTGTCCTATATCGTCTATGTGTGCGGCTGTTGCTGCCGATCCGATGTGTGTATGTTGCGTGTGTAGGCTTTATTGTACTATGTATATCTGATGTTGAAATATCGGCCGGTTTATCCCAGGTGGAGGATGTAGCATTCCTGGCATGTTATTTTGTATATTGCTGAGTATGAATATGGTTCATAATTATATTTCGTGTTATGTATTAATACATAACATTACATGTAATCAAAGCCCGAAACACGGCGCCTAAAATATAAATAAAACAAAATTGTGATTGGTAGCAGAAAAGTTATTTACGAACAAACCCCTCTGAGCACTTGTTCAGAAGAAGAGATGGGTTTCACAATAGCCAAAATGAAGAAGTGCTCATAGTTACTAACGTAAGATCTTTCATTCCTCCTGGGACATCCTGTATGTTAACGAAAACTGTATCAAAATCTTTACAGCAGTCACTGAGATTAGTCCTCTTACAAAAACAGAAACATGGGCCGCACACTTTAATTTAAATTTTGTCAGAAATCTCTCCGCTGTATCAATGAGATGCTTTATTCGATAACTTTATTTTTTGGAGTAAATAATCAAAATATTACGACAGCTCCTCATGCTCAATGGAATGAAGTTATGTGTATTATCGCTCAGTTCTCTGAAACCTTGGGTAATGACGCCTATACACTTAACAGCTAATAGCCGCGCGCGGCAACCACCGACGAGATCAACCGTAAGTGTTGTTGAAACGAGCGAGGCATGTCGAGCTTATATTGGAGCTGAGAGGTGCTTAGCTTGTAACAGCTATAAGGGCGCTGCCAGAGGACAAGATATGGGCGTTTCACGGTGACTGGCTAATTACTGACTCCTTACGCCCTCGTCTGTGGTAACTACGGCTTCGTGCGCAGAAGGAAGCTATCGGGGTCTCACCAGTTCTGCCCCACCCTCTCGTGTGCCTGTTAGGGTGAAATGACCGTACACGGGCGGTTAGCGGTTTTGCGACGTCTCTCTCTCTCTCTCTCTCTCTCTCTCTCTCTCTCTCTCTCTCTCCTTCTCCCCTTCCTGAGGACTGCAGTATGGTTCCGCTAACTATGAGCCAGCATCGGTCGCGCTGTTGGAAGTTTGGGATCGTTTATCTCCGGCCGCGTTTGCCTGCGACCGCTGTGGTCATTACGGTCATTTCCGCGCCATATTCCCGGCGTTAAATCGCATCCCAACACCACTTATACCTCGGAAGGGGGCTCGTTTGTGGAGGTAACAACTGAAATTAGATGGAAGGAACCGGCGCACGCCCGTTCATCCCTCCTAGCCAGGATTTTCCGCGCCCTGAAATGGACACGGTGCACTTTCTGTGATTGGTTCACTTCTCTCTATTTCCCCATTTATATTACCATACGCTTCTGATGATAATGTACTGCACGTTCTTTTGAAAAGTGGCGCTGCATGTCAAAACACACTTAAACACGTTTAAAAGTTTGCCGACCAAATCCGTCTACTTTTTATTTTTTTCTTAAAAAAAACATACATTAGCAAGATATAATCGCAAATGACGCCAGAGAATAATGGTATATCGTAGTTCAGGGAGTTTTAAAGAGTTAGGAAAAATAAAAAAAAATGGTTCTGAGCACTATGGGACTTAACATCTGTGGTCATCAGTCCCCTAGAACTTAGAACTACTTAAACCTAACTAACCTAAGGACATCACACACAGCCATGCCAGTGGCAGGATTCGAACCTGCGACCGTAGCGGTCGCGCGGTTCCAGACTGTAGCGTCTAGAACCGCTCGGCTACCCCGGCCGGCTATAAGTACGGGTACTTTTATATGTGGTACCTAACATGTACATACAAATCGGTGTTTTGCTTTTTTTTCCCTCCGGCGAACAGCCTTCCCACACACACGTCACCAAGATAACGAACTGATGTTTTCTTCATGGTTGTAACTGCACCACTAAGTGGACTACGATTGACAGTACAGACAAACCATTTTGTGTCCATGTGTCCATACTTCGACACATGATTTGCCGCCGAGGGGAACTAAAGCGTTAATAGCTTGCTCTTACTACGAGTACTTGGAGGTACAACGCAACCAAGAAGCTTACATCTTGTAACAGCTGCTATTATTAGTTTTTAAATGACGTAAGTACTTATGTAATGTTGCTGAGCACGCAGTCCAATAAAAATATCTGCATTTATACCGGTAACACCCTTATATGAGCATGTCAGATAACTGAAGAGTGAAAGTGGAAAAAATTCTAAGCGTTATTTTTCCACAAACGCGTTTGAGTGCTGTTGTAATTGTTGGTACTCCACTGCATGTCCCTAGACTTGATCCAACTGCCAGACCCAGGAAAAAGTCTTTCAGACATGGATTAGTAAATGGCACATGGTCTTTGTGTCAATCTGGAGTTCCGAAATGCAAAATGTATGAAAAGATGGTTTCGCTGACTACTACTCTACTAGTCAGCATAATGCTGCATTTAAGTACTTGTATTATTACATATAAAAACAGTGCCTTAGTGTTAATGTTATTTGGAACAAAAACTTTGTTTGATGTTTTGTCAGAAGCTGCCATTCTTGAGACCGTTGCTGTGTGCAAAAGAAACTGGATTATTACAAAAAAGAAAGCAGCAGCCAGCCACTGTTAGTATTGCTTACACTATCGCCGTTATTGGGTTTGAACCGATGTTTCAACGAAGTGTTTAAATTGATAGCTACAGCGTGCAATCTGCCACCTGTAAAGGACAACAGCTGTAAACGACTCTTCTAATAACGTGGATGTTTGGGCTGAATTAATAGTAGCATTTAGTTGTAACATCCCAACAACAAGAGACCTGTTTACACATCCCTAAAATAAATAAATGAAAAAAATTAACTTGTTTGTCTGTGTCGATTTAGCTAGCACCGTATTTCGATTAGACCTGCAAGAGTCTTTTACGATGGTGTCAGCTTGCGAATACCTAGCCTGTGTTTTAAAAAACTTGTGATGTCGAGAATTGCTGAATTTTCTGGTCCTTGTTCTAGGTCGATGTCCTCCTCGACAACTACCTTCAAGAAATGACGGAACAAGTTGCTGCGTTAAATTTTGGATGTGCAACCGCACAAATTCAGATTTTTCTCCTAGTATTTCCGCTGTATGTCGTTCAGCCATCTTCAGAAAGACTGATGCTCCAGCACCCGCTCTGTTCTTTTAGATTCGCGGACTGCGCTACTGCGCATGCGGCCTCAGTCACACAGGCGCCAGAGATGTTGATCGGCGGCAAATACGTACAACGGGCATGAATTGGCTCTGAGCGCTATGGGACTTAACAGCTATGGTCATCAGTCAAGCATTAATTATTTATGTGGCCGCGCACTGAATGCACCCTGTAACGTCGATGCACCACGGTGACCTGTCACTGTCGAGACGTCTTTGTTAAGTTTGTTACAGAAAGCGCCGGATCCCGTGACTTATTCAAGCCGAAGCCGCTATCTCTATTAATTAAATTCATCGCCAGAGCGCTGTGAGTGCCGGAATGTCAATCTTTCGGCTCACTCTGAATAATATACGGATATGGTGTCTTTTCTTTCGGACACGTCCAGAAATACTAGGAGAAGAATCAGAATTTTTGCGGTTGCACATCCGAAATTTAACGCAGCAACTTGTTTCATAATTTCTTAAAAGTAATTGTCGAGGAGGACATCGACGTAGAATACGGACCAGAAAATTCAGCAATTCTCTACATAACAAGCTTTTTAAAACACAAACTAGGTGTTCGCAAGCTGACACCATCGTAAAACACTCTTGCAGGTCTAATCGAAATGGTCATGTCCGAAAGAACAGACACCATATCCATATAAGTATACAGTTCTGGCAACACCGGCCATGACATTCTTCTTCTGTGCGGATGCACACATATTCCCCGAACTCTTACGGGACTTGGTAAGAATGTCTTCGAGTAATGAGTGTGTTGGGGTGGGATACTACGAATGTATTGTGTCGACATACAAGGTGAGAATGTGGGTCTCGCGGGAGGCGTGCGCGAGATAGTCCTTGCAGTTGCGCCATCCTCTGTGCTCTCGGTGGCTCAGATGGACGCCAGCACGGTAACTCAGCGTGTTCGGTCAAAGGGTTAGCTGCCCTCTGTAATAAAAAAACTGAGTTAATGGAACAACGACGAACCGATATGGGGTCTCTTGCGACGTCCGCCCCCTGCAGATACAACGAACGAAAACGAACAAAATGAGATTAAAAAAAAAAAATGATGGTTAGAGCGTGTGCCATGTAAGCAGGAGGTCGCGAGTTCGAGTCCCGGTCGGGGCACACATTTTCACCTTAGATTAGATTAGTTTTTCGTTCCATAGATCCGTGCTGAGGAGATCCTCGTGGATCTTTTTTAAACTGAAATAACAATACTAATAGTATGAATATATACATCATTTGTTTCTATTAAAATTCGTCAATGGAGTAGAAGGAGTTGGAAACTAGTAAGTCTTTCAGACTCCTTTTAAACTGATCTTTATTTGTAATTAAATTTTTTATGTTCGCTGGAAAATTATTGAAGATGAGTGTTCCTGAGTAGTGGACCCCTTTTTGAACTAAAGTAAGTGCTTTTATGTCCTTGTGCAGATTATTTTTGTTCCTGGTATTGTATGTATGAACTGAGCTGCTTGTTGTAAAAAGATATATATCATTTAGGACAAATTTCATTAAGGAGTAAATATACAGAGAGGCACTAGTTAGTATACCAGTTCTTTGAAGAGGTTTCCAAATGATGTCCGTGAATTTACTCCACAAATAATACGTATTACACGCTTTTGGACTCTGAAAACTTTTGTTTGACTTGAAGAGTTATCCTCAAAATATTATACCATATGACATTATGGAATGAAAGTAGGCAAAGTATGCAATATTTTTCATTTTGATGTCGCCTATGTCAGCTAACACTCGAATTGCAAATACAGATTCGTTAAGGCGTTTCTGCAGTTCTGCGGTGTGTTACTCGCAACTGAATTTATTATCTAGTTGTAATCCCAGGAATTTAAGACTGTCAACCTTTTCTATCTGCTCTTCTTCATACTTTATGCATATGCTGCGTGGAAACCTC
Organism: Schistocerca piceifrons; assembly: GCF_021461385.2. Classification (NCBI taxonomy): domain Eukaryota; kingdom Metazoa; phylum Arthropoda; class Insecta; order Orthoptera; family Acrididae; genus Schistocerca; species Schistocerca piceifrons. The sequence continues at coordinate 950,493,545 of NC_060139.1, forward strand.
TTACAGGTTCTGAATTGCATATAGTGAGTCTTTTCGAAGTTTAATGTCAGTGAGTTAGCTCTAAACCATTTATTAATATCCATGAAAATAACATTAGCAGCTCTTCCTAGAATTACTCTCGACATACTATTTATTGCAATACTTGTGTCATCTGCAAACAAAACGAACTCTGCTTCTCGCAGTTTAACTGATGAGAGATCATTAATGTACACAAGAAAAAGCACTGGCCCTACGATGGATCCTTGTGGGACACCATATGTAATTTCTTCCCATTCTGATGATGACTGATGACAGAATTCACTATTCCCTTGGACTGACACCCTTCGAACCATTGAACCATTTTGCAGCACTGCCAGTGACACCATTGAATTCTAATTTATTTAAAAGGATGTTGTGGTTCACCTGTCCCCGTTGATATACAGGGTGAGTCACCTAATATTACCGCTGGATATATTTCGTAAACCACATCAGATACTGACGAATCGATTCCACAGACCAACGCGAGGAGAGGGGCTAGTGTAATTGGTTACTACAAACCATAAAAAAAGCACGGAAGTATGTTTTTTAACACAAACCTAGGGTTTTTTAATTGGAGCCCCGTTAGTTTTGTTAGCACATCTGAACATATAAACAAATACGTAATCAGTGCCGTTTGTTGCACTGTAAAACGTTAATTACATCCGGAGATATTGTAACCTAAAGTTGACGCTTGAGTACCACTCCTCCGCTGTTCGATCGTGTGTATCGGAGAGCACCGAATTACGTAGGGATCCAAAGGGAACGGTGATGGACCTTAGGTACAGAAGAGACTGGAACAGCACATTACGTCCACATGCTAACACCTTTTTATTGGTCTTTTTCACTGACGCACATTACCATGAGGGGTGAGGTACACGTACACATGTGGTTTCCGTTTTCAATTACGGAGTGGAATAGAGTGTGTCCCGACATGTCAGGCCAATAGATGTTCAATGTGGTGGCCATCATTTGCTGCACACAATTGCAATCTCTGGTGTAATGAATGTCGTACACGCCGCAGTACATCTGGTGTAATGTCGCCGCAGGCTGCCACAATACGTTGTTTCATATCCTCTGGGGCTGTAGGCACATCACGGTACACATTCTCCTTTAACGTACCCCACAGAAAGAAGTCCAGAGGTGTAAGATCAGGAGAACGGGCTGGCCAATTTATGCGTCCTCCATGTCCCATGAAAGGCCCGTCGAACATCCTGTCAAGGGTCAGCCTAGTGTTAATTGCGGAATGTGCAGGTGCACCATCATGCTGATACCACATACGTAGCCGCGTTTCCAGTGGGACATTTTCGAGCAACGTTGGCGGATCATTCTGTAGAAACGCGATGTATGTTGCAGCTGTTTGGGCTCCTGCAATGAAGTGAGGACAATGTTTCAAGCGTCAACTTTAGGTTACAATATCTCCGGATGTAATTAACATTTTACAATGCAACAAACGGCACTGATTACGTATTTGTTTATATGTTCAGATGTGCTAACAAACTTAACGTGGTTCCATTTAAAAAAACGTAAGTTTGTGTTAAAAAACGTACTTCCGTGCATTTTTGTATGGTTTGTATTAAACAGTTACACTAGCCCCTCTCCTCACGTTCGGTCTGTGGAATCGGTTCGTCAGTATTTGATGTGGTTTACGAAATATATCCAGCGGTAACGTTAGGTGACTCACCCTGTACATCAACGCCCGTTAGCAGCTGAAGGTATTAATATAATTCTAATTTCACTCTGAACAAGGCTGAATGGTATGCAGCCGAAATATTAGAAGAAGAAGCTGAATTTATGCGGCTGCAAACCTGAAATTTAATGGAGCAATCAATGCGCCGCGAAAACATGAAGATGCATATCGAAATGTTTCTAGCTGCCTCCGGTCTGCTTCCTGCGGTTCACTGGGTGACTGTGAAGTATAAATGCTGAAGTAACAGGAAGTAGAAATCACGACTCGAGAAGAGCATAGGTCGAATCCTTGCAGTAAGCAGAAGCCGGTCAAGATAGTAACTGGGCGGTCGGAGGCACAGACGCCTCCATGGATTCCAATCCACTCCCGGTAATGGCGGCCAGCGTGCCGGCGGAATCGATGCGATGCGAAGCGATGCCCTCCGCTCGCTCCTAGCCAATGTACGGCCCATCCGCACTTCCGCCACAACTCTGTGTGTACGTCCCAACGGAAAACCAATGCCCGTTGCAGCGACGTGGAGGTCTAGACCGCTGTCATCCCATTTAGTACCTCCTCCCTGTGAACTAAAAAATCAGTTGTCAGTCTCTCCAATGTCATCAAAGTGACACTGCTACGAGGAGTGTTCCAAATATCACCTAATTTTTAGCATTCCGTATCTCAGTCGGTAAAAATGAAACCCTTATAGGACCACGTTACTGTTCGCCTCTCTGGCCGTCTGTTAAGACCCCTTTTTTCAGGAAAGGTCAGATTTATCATGTCGAAATTTACGTCAAATACTAAGGTCTGTAGTCCGTTGTCGGTGCAAAAATTTTAAGCTTCTAAGTCAACACGGTCAAGAGATACGGCCAGTTATGTCACGTACTTTCAAATTCACAAACTCACTCACCGAAACCTGTTGACCTGGAATCATGAAATTTGTAATAATACCAATTAAAAAATATCTTTTTGCCACTTGAACATACATTACATTCATCAGCCGTGCCGGCCGTTGTGGCCGAGCGGTTCTAGGCGCTACAGTCCGGAACCGCGCTGCTGCTAGGGTCGCAGGTTCGAATCCTGCCTCGGGCATGGATGAGTGTGATGTCCTTATGTTAGTTAGGTTTAAGCAGTTCGAAGTCTAGGGGACTGATGACCTCAGATATTAAGTCCATAGTGCTCAGAGCCATTTGAACCATCATCAGCCGTCAAAAGCATAACAGACGAACATTACTACATGGAAACAATAAATGTAAGTTGCTGTCTGTTTTCGTAACTAAATACATACATAAACTGAAGTCCCTAGCTCGCTTTCTTTTGTATGTCCGGGCTAGTGAGACGAACTATTGCAGAGATTTTGATACGGTCCCTCCATTCCAGACACCAATACCTTGCCAGCATCGATATCGGTAACAGGTGAAAGTCATTGAAACTCTCGATTCCCAGGAGTAATGAACTATACAGGTTGAACATTAATAAAACCGACTTAATGCAAGGACGCATTCCTGAGCGGAAATGAGGGAAGAAACGTCCTATACGTCCTGAAACGCCTCGTTACCTCGGTAGGCGGCGTCGACGAATGAAATTTCTTCTGGCCTCTTGCCGTGTGTCCCTTGTGTGTTGCAGGTGTCAGGTATAGTAGCGGCTGACATGCAGGATACACATAATCGTGCTATGTCTTACACCGTGTTGGCTGCTCATTTGACTGGGGCTTGTAGTAGGATTTGTCTGGATATCCTACCTACTGCATGTTGAGAACGGGGGCGCCATCCTGCTACATCCAAAAGCGGTCAGAATACCTGATCGAAGGATGCATAGGAGGAGGAGGAGGAGGAGGAGGAGGAGGAGGTGACAAAACAATGAGCAGGAAAGCACGAAATTCACAGATAGTGCATTGAGTCAGGCCAGACGAATTAACAGTGGTACTGACAGAATTAATTGGAAGATAGTTATTACGAGGCGCAGGCAATGTAATTGTGATTTCTGAATACTAATCCTTTCTGTCCCACCCCATCGTTAGGCCACTTTCTCGCAGTCCTTCTCAGTTGCAGGAAACCGACTCTGGTATGACCTCCCGCCTTCTATTAGACAACTCCAGCTTCATAAGGTAGTAAATGACATATCTACTAAAGCAACAACAAGAATTATCAATTTCCCTGTACGCACTCGTCACCCCTCTACATCCTTCTTTCCAACCAAATCTACCTCATTTCCCAGTATTCTTAGCTAATGGAGTCTCCTTAAATTACCTTTCCCCAGAACTCGCTATATCAGGAAACATCTGTCTTCAACACCTACAAACTCTTTTCATATCTGCCACTGTCATTATTGTTGATTCGAGCCGTGCTGCCACGGGCCGGCCGAAGTGGCCGTGCGGTTCTAGGCGCTGCAGTCTGGAACCGCGAGACCGCTACGGTCGCAGGTTCGAATCCTGCCTCGCGCATCGATGTGTGTGATGTCCTTAGGTTAGTTAGGTTTAACTAGTTCTAAGTTCTAGGGGACTAATGACCTCTGAAGTTAAGTCCCATAGTGCTCAGAGCCATTTGAACCATGCTGCCACAAGATAGTATGACCGCAACTGTTTGACACTGAGGAAATTTGATAATTTCTTTATTTTGTCCTTCTCGGTTACATAAATATACAACTTCTGCTGCAGCGGTTACCGGTTTCGGGCTAATACGCTCAAAAACGGCACCCGCTGCAGCAAAAGTTGTATACTGAGGAAACTGAGACGGACTAAATAAAGAAATTATCAAATTTAGACCCTATTATTGTCATTCTTATTGGCATTCTTCTTTCTTTCTTCGTTTGGGTCACCTAAGGACCACGCACAAATTTCAATGCTTCCTTCTTTGTTGTTGTTTGTTTTTCCTCCATTATTCTTTTATCTTTTCACTATGTATCCTTTTCCTCTCCTCGGACCATTTTCACTCTGTCTTCTTCTCCATATAGCCTTGGAATCCTTACATTTTTAAAAGTTTCCTCTTGAAAATCTCACTTTCTGTTGCATCTTTTTCACTTACGTTATTTATTTCCAAATCTTTCCTAACTTCTTGACTCCAGGCTATTGTTGATTTCTTGTCCCAAACACATTTCAAATCAAAAATGGTTCAAATGGTTCTGAGCACTATGCGACTTAACTTCTGAGGTCATCAGTCGCCTAGGACTTAGAACTAATTAAACCTAAGGACATCAGACACATCCATGCCCGAGGCAGGATTCGAACCTGCGACGATAGCGGTCGCTCGGTTCCAGACTGTAGCGCCTAGAACCGCACGGCCACTCCGGCCGGCCAAACACATTTAAAAATCAGTTTGGTTAACCTGTTGCTGTCCAAAAAACAGCAGTCGCCTCTTTTGTAGTGTTTCATTTATGTTTTCTATGTTGCGATTAAGTTCTTCATTGCTTCTTATTTTCCAAACCTCTGTAATTTTTGGTGGTTCATTATTATTATTATTTCTTTCTTTTCTCAGACTTTATGTCTGGTCAAAAATGGAAAGTGACGCGGACCTTGATCAAGCGTGACTTCCTTTTAACTGTACGGTATATGTTATATTGCATTTAAGAACTTTCGCGTAATTGAACATGTATCAATAATTACGGATTTCTGTAGTTGTATATATAAGTTTGGATGTAGCTGTATTGCATTGATGTACTGGTGGATATTGTGTGATATGACTCCTGTAGTTGATAGTATAATTGGTATAATGTCAACTTTATCCTGATTATTATTATTATTATTATTATTATTATTATTGTCACTTATCATGACAGCAGTTGCAATAGTAGAAGTACTGCTAGTATTAACTTTCTTAGTTCACAATCAGCATTATTTACTCACATTGCCTCTTCAGGCAGTCATATTGTTTTAATACTATTTGTCATATTAAAATTGCTATTTCTTAGAAAGCTATGATGTACAAATAGTACTGTATGTGTGAAACCCTGGTCGGATGTAAGAGAAGGCCTGTTGGCATTAGTCAGATCAGGTTAAATAAATAAACAAATAAATATATGTGGCTATTTCTGTGTCCAGCGATTCATGGGCTTTCTTTCATATAATGGGAATTATAAGTGACAGTTTGATGGTTATTTTATTTATATACTATTCAGTGCAGCTTATTTTTTTATTTAATGACTGTTACGTGAAGCAGGGAGAATTGGTTACTCCTTGAGTTAACGCTGATTACTCATTACATTATTAAACACCACGAAACGCATAAATTTGAGCATTTTTCTAAGTTAGACACAATACGCGCCAGATCGCAATCTGTGGATTCTTTAGTTTAGTGAATTCTTTAGTTTAGTTTACTGACGTAGATCATGGTCTGTTTACCAGAAGCAGCGTAGCAGAACTGACATTAAAACGCAAAATGTTAATATGTTAAGAAACTGAAGGTTAGAATTGGATGAGCTAAAACCAGTCCAAACGTTGGAACAACACTTACAACTGCTTGCACTATCACCTTTTTTTTGCATTTTGTTCGTTTTTGATCGTTGTGTTTGGTCTTTGCGGACGTCACATGACATCCGGTCAAATTCGTATGTTGACCCTTCCACTCAGTTTTTTATTACACAGGCCAACCATCTCTCTGACCGAAAACGCTGAGCTACCGTGCCGGCTACACTGGACGTTCCCAAAACCCCTTCAACGAATTTAAGTCTACTATTATCCTTCCCTAACACCAATTTTAAGTATTTGTTAGCATTAAATATTTGAACGATGTGACCTCGTGCAAATGTTGGCTGCAGAGACGTCCGAGGGGAAGAACAAAATTTCAGATGTTCTGTTACTAAATTGACGGAGGAGATGGATCGGCCACGCTGTAACTACCTGAAAATAATGGTGGTTATGAACCCAGTTGTTTGCACCGAATGTAGGTACGGCAGTAAGCGTAGCTGATATATTGCAATTAGCATGAAGGAGCTGGCGGAATGCTATCCCAGAGCATCGCATAGGAATCGGGAGATTCTTTATACCGCGTAACAAATGGACGAACAGAAAGCAATAAACCCAGATAAAGAGGAGCGCTCCCCAAGGCGGACGGGCTGAAGGGAAAGAATGGGTATAGCTGATACAAAGGAGCGAGGTCTATAAAAGAGCCGTTATTTAAGGAACCAATATCCCGGGACTTTAGCCTGTCCTACTATAATGTCAATTTAAGGGGGGACTATGTGACAGAGACGAATGCAATTCTTCTGAGAGAAATTTCTGACAACGACCCGGGCAACTTAAGTATCAACGTATCGTCTTCTTAAGTGAAGACTTCGAACGTGGTCCTTCAACTGTGTATGACAGTTACTGGCCTTTGCACGAACCGCCAATTAAAATGGCATTGTTGCTTCACCGTTTCCTCTGAAGACTAATCGCAATCAAATGTAATTAACTCAAATTGAAATGGGTTCCGTATAGAGACTCCATTCCAGTATTAAAGTAAGAAGGTATGTTTCCTAGACGAAGGAATTTATATATCAGTGGTTAACAGCTGTACTAGAAAAACGAGTCTCTCCATATGCTTCTGAACGTAACAACTGGTACAAATAGCAAACATAGGTGAGCATAATTTTAGTGTGGTTTCACCCCCCGTACAGCTGAACTGCAGTCTTCATATAATTTACTACGCTGCAGTTCACACGTAAGAGTGGAACAGAGGGTTCATTAAACCACTTTCAAACTATTTATTGACCTGCAATCTCAAACAAAACATGGAAAAAATGAACACCGAAGTCTTCCTGTTCGAGTTCTTATTTCTCATTTTATCCCGATGATCGTTTCCCTCCATGCAGATGGCAAGCAACAAAATATTTTGAAATATTGTGAAACGATATCGGCGCAACGAAAAATGCTTTTTGTTAATGATTACCACCCCAATTCCCTTATCATATCAATGAAATTCTCTGCCCTATTTCATAGAAATACAAAACAAGCTGTCCTCCTTTGAACTTTTTCCATGACCTCCGTTTTATAGTATCTGGTATGGATCACATGCCGCGCAGCTATACCTCATACGAGGACACCGAGCCAAGTGTAGGCAGTATCTTCTTTAGTAGAATTGTTGCAACTCGTAAGTGTTCTGTCAATAAAACGCAGTCTTTGGTTCATCTTTACCACAGCAATTTCTGTTTGAGGGTTCCAATATAAATTTTTCATGACTGTAATCCATACCTATTTAGTTGAATCGACAACCTTTAATTATGTGTGATTTACCGTGTAATAGAAATTTAACTGGACTTTTTATAGTACTCACGAGGAGGACTTCACACTTTTTTTTGGCTGGAGGCAACTGCTAATTTTACTACCAGCCATTTATCTTCTCCAGCTCATTTTGCAATTCGTTTTCATCTTCTGATGATTTTACTAGAGGGTAAACGACACCATAAAATGCTGAAGTAGTCTCCTACAACGTTTATCTAGATTAAGAGCAGCAGAGAACCTATAACACTTTCTTGTGGGGTTCCATATGTCACTTGGATTTCACTGGAGGACTTCCTATCTGTTACTATCAACTACTATCAGCTGAGATCTCTCTGATAGAAACTCACGAATCCTGTCACTCATCTGAGACAATACTCCTCATGCACCCAATCTGAACCCTCTTCTGAGGGAAAGGGTTAAACGCCTTCTAGATATGTAGGAAATCCGGTCAATAGCATCTATTACTTCGTGCTTCACTAGAGCGTCATTGTCTGAATCCGTGCTCCTTTGGGGACAACATATTGTTTTCTTCGAGGTACTTCACAGTGTTAGAGCACAGAATATATTCATAAATCCTACTACAAATCAATGTCGATAATATGGTCTATGCCTCAGCGGATTAATCCCATGCCCTTTCTTGAGTACTGCTTTGACCCGTGTTACTTCATATTACAGCTAAAAAGGACGCTACGTGTAAAAAGCGATAGTAATCACTGATTTTAATCTCTCCTTTTTAGACATATGGGAGAACTATTTTTGAAAACCCCATTTAGTTCACCAAAAGTAGTCTAAGTCATTTGTACTCCATATATTTCGTTTGATGTACATCCAGTCGTCGTTTACAGTCACCGAAGGAAAAGCAGTAACTTGTTCTTGCTAAACAGAAACTCTATTCCTTACAATTCTTTCGCGTACCTTCTCACCTGGCTTAACTCACAGTGGAGGAGGTGGTAATCCAGTCGCGACTAGAAATCGTCTCGCTGTTTTAGTACACAGACCAGCCAGAGTGTGGTTTTACACTGTTTTACACGCTCATTTTACGAACTACTAGGCTGGTCTTCATTTTCTGTCTCAGAGAATAAGATAGGCAAACAGTTGAAGATACTAAAATTATGAACATAGCTGCTGATCATTAACGGTTTATGTAAATGAATGATTTGAGAAAATCATCCAAACATTTTGACTTGTGAAGGTTTATTGGCAACCCTTAACAAAGCTATCAACTATGATAAAATTGTCTTCTTGAGAAGTACGTGGACCAATTCAGGAAATTTTTTATATCATAAATAAGAAGAATTATCAAGTTGTATAGGATGCACAAAATAACAGGATAAAGATCTAATGAACAAAAACTACTTACATGTAAAATTACATACTGGAGACAACAAGTTTTAGAGCAAAGAAGCTCGTGTCGAGTAGCATGCTGTGTGTGACTTTCAGTAAAACTAAATAAAATTCATTAAGGAACATTTCCATTGGTGGTGGGCTAAGCGTTGAAGTGTCCACATTAAAAGTATCTGGAATTAAATGCAGAGAAACGGACCGTATGTGGCTGGGGCCATGCGGCTACTGACAAAGTTGTCTCAGTCCACGTAACAGGAAACATTGGTAGGTTGCGTACCTGCGCGAAAATTTATGCGCGTAGCAAACAGGTGACGTGTAAACAATCAGTCGCCACTTTATATCGAAAAGGGACTTAGAACATTTTTAGGTAGAAAATTGGTGGAAGATGAGAGGTAGAGAGGAGGACGGGAAATTTTAAAATGAATAATAACAGTGAAAAAGAGGAGAAGTAGAAAGAGATTTATCTGTTTATTATGCACATATGATTTCGGGGAGCTACGCCACCTACCGATGTTTCCTATTTCGTGCACTGCAAACACTTTGTCGGTCGCCACATGGGACCAGCCACATACGGTCCGTGTCACTGCATTTTAATTCCGTATACATTTTAATGTGAAGACTTTTACACGTAGCCCAGTTCCACTGGGGATGTTTTTAATGGATTTTATTTGGTTTTACTGACTGTCACACATAACATGTTACTTGGCATGAGCTCCTTTGCTCTGAAATTTGTCGTCGTCAGTATGTGATTTTACATGTAAGTAATTTTTGCTTATTAGATTTTATCCAGTGGTTTTGTGCATCGTGTATTCCTACCGTCAATAGGTCCATATACTTGCGTATAAGACATTTGTACAAATGTTGAAACCATGGTCAAGGGTTGTTACAGTTCAATTCTTTTATCTTGGCGGCTAGCGCATGCCGGCCCAGACGCGGGAGATTGCTGCGTTGCCAAGTTGCAAGCGCCAAGAGAAGCAGCGCCATATTATAGTATAGTTCGCAATCTTACGTTTAGGGGGGAGCGCGCAGTTTATGAAGTTGTGGCTTACCACGGCCGCATTAACCCTTTCGCTGCTACAGAGACGAGCTCCCCGCATTCCGCGCTGTGCGCGATTTTGTCATCACTGCACTGCTCGCCTGTGCAGACACATGGTGTTCCGACTGCTTTGACACGCATATCCGATTTCACAAAAACTATTTGGCCCAAAAATTTGATTTTTCACATCTTCTTGACTGATACCTTCCCCCCATAAATGACATAATTTTGTTTCGATGTTCAACGCAGTTATTGTGCAGCATTAAATGAAGTGAATCATTGCGCGAAAGTTTGAAGAGTTTCCAGAGGTAAAAGTCCACAGCGTATACTTTCTGTATGGTCGATTTTAGTTGCCACTAGAAATTTCAAAAAATTACATTCAAGCGAATAAAATTCATGATGTAAGATACTTCGATATTATTTTTGAAGAAAGAAAATATTAAGCATCGAACAACATTTAAACTCAGAACCTTTTACCTATCAGCCAAACACCTTAACCATTACGCTAACGCAGCTTATCATTCCACTGAATTACTGGAGGACTTTAAAATGTCACGCAAAATACCGACAAACACTGTTGGTATAACTATGAATAACTCACGTTTCGTTGAAGTACAATAGGAAATAAACAATTACCGCTGTTCTTTATTGCGAAAAAGCGGTTAGTGACAATGAATTATTGCTTGTTTGGTTTAATTAATTAATAGAATATGAAGAAATTGGTATAAAGAATGCTTTTTCCAAGCTTTATTTTATAGAAAGTCTGCTATCAAGACATTGCTTTTGTTCAATTACTTTATTTATGACTGAACGTTTCTAAAACTGAAGACACTCGTCCGTGCTCTGCACTGCAGTCGAGCTCTGGCAACGTCGTTCTCTGTTCATTGGCTGACTGTGTTTTGTGACATCAGATGCGCAGAACGAACCTAAACTCGGCCGCCATCGTAAATGACGCGCACTTTAGTAAATCTTTATACCAGCAACTTGTTGGCAGAATTACTCACATCATTCAGTGCAAAATGCGATAACATACAAAATAAGGTTTAAATAGTTCAGTGTTGTTGCACACCTTACCGTCTCTTAGATGGCGACAGAAAGTTCGTCCGATAGTAAAGATAAAAAAAAGAACATCCAGCAAACAGCGGACCCTGTAGGATGGGACAAAAGATAGGGAAGAAAGAGACATGCTTATATTGGCACCCTGGGATATTTATTAACCCCAGTTAAACATTTTGCCTCTGTACCCATCCAGGCAGCGTGCTGCTTGCTCAAGATTACCGCCTCAGTAAGCAGAACTATTCGAGTGTAAATTAAATTTCAGAGACGACAGCTCTAAGCCATTTCTCGAGTAGCAGCCGTCTACGAATTTGCGGAGGCGATGTCAGTTGCAGAGTACAGACCTAGTTAAAATTGAGAAATGTGTCAGGGGGGAAGGCGAGAAATTCATAGATGAGATCGAGACGAATAAGAAAAAGAAATTATAATTTCAACAGAGAATCTGGTGGCAGAGGAAAAGAAGCGAACCTGTCTGCAGCGGACACGGCCGCAAGTAACGACTCAATATTGACAGGAGTGAGTGTCATTTGCATCGCAGCCGCCCGTCTGCCATCTGGGAGGGTACTGTTTTCCTTCCGCCCTTGAGGCAAAGGCGAGTTGGCTGCTCTGCGGTCACCCACCGCCCCGATTCCATTTCTTCCACCATCGCCGCCAATCATCTCAGCCGGCAGACTGACACCTAGTTTCGTAACTCCGCCACTTCACCCCTCTTTCTCCTCTGCCACAGTCGCCAATTCCCCCCCCCCCCTCCCCCCTCCCCCCAACACCCTTGCACACTTCCCTCGCCGGCAGCGCCAGCTGCTACAGCTACGAGACGCACCACAAGACTCTTTCACTTCCTCCTGCTTCCTTTTTGCTGCCTCGCCGTTCGTTTTCTTTTTACTTTCTCTCTTCCCCGCTCCCACTCCAGTAGTTCGTTGCCGAGTAATCAAGTATTGCCAACTGGCTAGCTGCTTCAGATGAAGTAACGTCGCTTAGGGAGGCAGAGGTTGTGTGGCGAGATATCACCGATTACAAAATAACACCACCCGAATTAGGGTTGCCAGGTGTTCGGTTCCAACACGAGATGCCCGGCTTTTTACGGTTGCCTCAGGACAAACATGTAACAGTTTAATTTAGCTTCGATGTAAATAAATCTCTTCCACAAGCGCTTTTGTTGCTATTGTCAGTCTGCATTTTATATCCTCGCTACTGTGTTGATTGCCCATTGTCTGTTATTTTGTTGCGCAAACAGTAAAACTCGTAGTCTCTCTTAGTGCCCTACACTAAAGGGAATAACTTGCATCGTACACTGAAGGGAAAAAAATCCCAACATCAAGAAGTAGCTGATCGAGATAAACGAAAGTTGGTAGGCGTGCTCCTGCAACTGAGAGATGACGTCAATTCAAAATTCGCGCCAGTCGCAAAGAGCGACCCCAGTAGCGCCGCTACGAGGATCGAATGACGTCTACAGACGTTAAAGTAACCTCTGGCGTGTCACAGTGGAGTATTATGGGACCATTGCCTTTCACAATATATATAAACGACTTAGTAGATAGTGTCGGAAGTTTCGTGCGGCTTTTCGCGGATGATGCTGTAGTATACAGAGAAGTTGTAGCATTAGGAAATTGCAGCGAAATGCAGGAATATCTGCAGCGGATAGGCACTTGGTGCAGGGAGTGGCAACTGACCCGTAACATAGCCAAATGTAATGTATGGCGAATACATAGAAAGAAGGATCATTTATTGTATGACTATATGCTAGCGGAATAAACACTGGTAGCAGTTACTTCTGCAAAATATCTGGGAGTACGCGTACGGAACGATTTGAAGTGGAATGATCATATAAAATTAATTGTTGGTAAGGCGAGTGCGAGGTTGAGATTCGTTGGGAGAGTCCTTAGAAAATGTAGTCCATCAACAAAGGAGGTGGCTTACAAAACACTCGTTCGACCTATACTTGAGTATTGCCCATCAGTGTGCGATCCGTACCAGGTCGAGTGGACAGAGGAGATAGAGAAGATCCAAAGAAGAGCGGCGCGTTTCGTCACAGCGTTATTTGGTAAGCGCGATAGCGTTACGGAGATGTTTAGCAAACTCAATTGGCAGACTCTGCAAGAGAGGCGCTCTGCATCGCGGTGTAGCTTGCTGCCCAGGTTTCGAGAGGGTGCGTTTCTGGATGAGGTATCGAATATATTGCTTCCACCAACTTATACCTCCTGAGGACATCACGAACGTGAGATTAGAGCGCGCACGAAGGCTTTCCGGCAATCGTTCTTCCCGCGAACCATACGCGACTGGAACAGGAAATGGAGGTAATGACAGTGGCACGTAAAGTGCCCTTCGCCACACACCGATGGGGGGCTTGCGGAGTATAAATGTAGAGGTAGATGCAAATCAGATTTGCTTTAAACACACATTGTAACTCTCGCGACCGTTTGCTGCCTTTGAGACGGATGTTCGTCAAGAATGCCGTCAAGACGACGAAGACGTCTTTATCAATAGCTCCATGAGTTTGAACGAGGCCGCGTACTAGGGTTGCGGGAAGCTGGATGGTCCTCTGCGATATTGCAGATAGACTTGGCAGGAATGTAGCCGTTGTAGATGGTTTATAGCAGCGGTGGTCACGAGAAGATACGGCTTTTGGGTGTGGCCCATCGTACTGCACCTGCAACACCAATTCGAGCAGCAGTTGGCACCACAGTGACAACTAAATGTCACGAATTGGTTACTTCAGGACAGCTCCGAGTCATACGCCCCTTAGCGTGCATTCCACTGACCCAAACAACCGCCGTCTGAAACTTCTGTGGTGTCGAGCGAGAGCTCATTGGAGGACAGGATAGAGGTCTGTTGTGTTTTCTGATGAAAGACGGTTCTGCTTCCCTGTCAGTGATGGTAGTATGTTGGCTATGAGGAGACCATTTGTGGGCCTGCTGATAACCTGTCTGCGTGCTAGAAGCATAGGATCTACATCTGTATATATGTCTGGGGTACGATTTCGTATGACATTAGGCGCACTCTGTTAGGTGAATCGGAAGAGTAACAGGTGGTGTAGGGCGATTTCTGGAGGAGAAAAAAACTATTTCCGAAAACAGTATTTCTCCTTTGAAATATTTGTTCTGTTTGTTTGTAGCAACTCTGATGAGATATTCTATACGGCCGGGGGGAATCTTATTTGCTTTGTAACGTACTGAGAAAAGAAATATTCCCTGTTCCCTTTAATCATTCGACTGAACAGATGACAGATAAGCTACTCATAATATCTGCAACCTACGTGTAACACAAGATATTTTTATGTGGAAGCTGAAAAACGTCACCTCCTTGCTTCCATAACACCGAATAACGGAGCCTACAGCTGTTTTGCTTTGTTTTGGAGCACACAAGCTATTTTACCACTCAGCTGTTTTTGTTGGTTACTTTATTTGCAATCTGTTTGGAAGCCTTTAATGGCTTGATCTTCACGTACTTTGGCTCAAATATCGGAAATAAATTCCAGTCGCAAGTGTGTTCTCCAACGCAGTACTACATTTCTTTTCGACGACTGTGCGTAGTTATCTGCGGGTGAGCTCGTACGGAACTTCTCTACCGGCTGCAGATATAGTAGCCAGAAAACACAGCTGAGTACGAAATAACTGTGTATACTTAAAAAGAGAATAAACCTCATGTAATTAAAATAAAACATTTTCGCTTGCAGTAAATAGTAGAATCTCCAACTCGATAAGCGACTGCAGGTACAAAAATGCCTTTGACATCAGAGTATGGCAGCATGACAGGAAAATTCCAAAAACACGGTTACTTCAAAAGATTATCAGTGCTTTTGCGTGTGTTGCCATGAAACTTCTACTAAAGGAAGCAGAAATTTTCTGCGTTACGAGCCGGCTGCAATATTTTACTCCTCTTTGAGTTCCAGCTTGGTGCTTCTCAGAAATAAACTGGAGCTGTTTCCGCCGTATCATCTTCCCTCACTTCATTTCACCTCCAGCTTATTTTTGTTTTCCTCGTTGTTTTCCAGTGTTTTCCTGGAATCGTAGTTGAAAATCCCACGAACCAGCAGCAGCCTAACGAGAAACACACTCGCTACTATACAGCGTAAGCCGATGAAAGTGCAGCCGCCTCGCTTCTGTTGTTAGCAAGAAAAAAGAGCGTATCACTTGTAATCACATCCTAAAACGTACTCAGAGTCAAGAAATTTCCACACACTGACTCCACATGAAAGGAAATCAGTTAAAGAGCTGTATTCATTATTGTCTTGAATTCAGTAGCAGCTAGTTGTTAGCTTGGCGTGTGGGGGATATCCGTGTCCCTAAGTGTGCCGACCGATGTCTGGATTGTCACTCACTCTTTTCCACATTAAAACCTCTTGTTGCTTTACCGGAACACCAAAGCCGAAGCTATCGTGATGTACTAACAACCCTATTATGGAATTACACTAATATGCAATCTGTGAGATGACACAGCACCAGACAAAATCAGGTGCAGTACCGATAGTAACTATTCTTCAAAGAAAGCCGTATTTATGTACCATCAAGAGCTGCTGATGAAATAAATCTTCATTCGCAACGTTTCGATCCGAACTATCATCATCGACCAACTTAAAATTATTATAGCAGCCTATAGTTTTCTAACGTGACGCCAATAAAAATAAAATTATGGAAAAGTATTCTGCGTCACTTTCGGCAAGGATAAAATATATTAGTACAATCAGAGTAAACTATTCATGTATATGTTTCCTGTTGCTACATCAAGTACACTCAATATAGTACGTGTGCGGAGAGCATTACATAGCAATAGGGAACGTAGCAATATTAATGTAAATCTCTGTATTGAATTTACGTAATTTTCATAGTCTTGAAGTGCGCATTCGACACCGTCAATTAGAACTAACTATAAGAAATTCTAAAGATGATTAAACTGGGCTACAGAGACAGAAAAATAATTAAAATACCCATCCAAAGAACAAATATGATGGTAAAAACAAGAAACACACTAAAAGAAGCTAGAATTCTTATAGGCAGTCCTCTCCCAACCCGTCTTCAGCATCTATATGGAACATTCAATAAACGAGCCCAAAGCACACTGTAAAGGCATCTGAATAAATGAGGAAATCATACAGGTGCTTAAGTTAGCAGTTGACATAACTACGGCATCTTCGGATGAAAGAAATCTTCAGAGAATGTTAGAAACTACTTATGCAGTACTGAGGGATGAATACAAAATGAAAATTACCTCAAGAAAGGTGTGTTCAAATGGTTCAAATGGCTCTGAGCACTATGGGAATTAACATCTGAGGTCATCAGTCCCTCGAACTTAGAACTACTTAAACCTAACTAACCTAAGGACACCACACACATCCATGCCCGAGGCAGGATTCAAACCTGCGACCGTAGCGGCCGCGCGGTTCCAGACTGAAGCGCCTAGAACCACTCGGCCACAAAGGCCGGCAAAAGATGTGTAATATTGTCCGAAGGAACAATGCATCAAAGACATTGTCCAATACAGACACTGCATTAATGTACAAATACATTATTTTCTGAGAAATTGAAACTAGTTTAACTTCGTAAATAAGTGAACTACAACGATAATAATATAACACAATTGCCACATAGAGTTTCACTCAACATGGCAACCCCTTCCCTCCACATCCTTTAAATATGATCGTATTATTGTCCTAGGATAGCGTAACAACTTCAGACGCTGCAATTCCCTTGTGTTCTTATGCTGTACAGTACTCCCCAGAATGCCTTTCCCGTTTTTGTGTACACATTGTCCATGTTTTGTTTTTTCCGCCACTCCCATAGCAGCCTTCTAAGTTAAGGAGTCTCATTCTAAAAGAGTTACTACCCATCGTTACCGATTGTACAGCGTTATTTCTTTCCAGATCTTTTATTATTACAGAATTCCAGGCTATCTAAACTTAGGAATATTTTACATCCTTAGTCTGGGCTGTACTGTCGGTAGAGATCAGAAAAAAATTGCATTTTTCCATTACATCCGACGTTTTATAGATACAGTATTGGACATTAAAATTACTACACCACGAACATGACGTGCTACAGACACGAAATTTAAGGGACAGGAAGAAGATGCCGTGCTATGCAAATGATCAGCTTTTCAGAGCTTTCACAGAAGGTTGGCGCCGGTGGCAACACCTACAATGTGCTGACATGAGGAAAGTTTCCAACCGATTTCTCATACACAAACATCAGTTGACCGGCGTTGCCTGGTGAAACGTTGTTGTGATGCCTCATGTAAGGAGGAGAAATGCGTACCATCACGTTTACGACTTTGATAAAGGTCGGATTGTAGCCTATCGCCATTGCGGTTTATCGTATCGCGACATTGCTGCTCGCGTTGGTCGAGATACCATGACTGTTAGCAGAATATGGAATCGGTGGGTTCAGGTGGGTAATACGGAACGCCGTGCTGGATTCCAACGGCCTCGTACCATTAGCCGTCGAGATGACAGGCATCTTATCCGCATGACTGTAATGGATCGTGCAGCCACGTCTCTATCCCTGAGTCAACAGATGGGGACGTTTGCTATCAGCTCGGAGGCCGTGGCTGCGGTTACCCTTGACGCTGCATCATAGACAGGAGCGCCTGCGATGGTGTACTCGGCGACCAACCTGGGTGCACGAATGGCAAAACGTCATATTGCCGGATGAGTCCAGCTTCTGTTTACAGCATCATGATCGTCGCATCCGTGTTTGGCGACATCGCGGTGAACGCACATTGGAAGCATGTATTCGTCATCGCCATACTGGCCTATCACCCGGCGTGATGGTATGGGTTGCCATTGGTTACACGTCTCGGTCACCTCTTGTTCGCATTCACGGCACTTTGAACAGTGGACGTTACATTTCAGATGTGTTACGTCCCGTGGCTCTACCCTTCATTCGATCCCTGCGAAACCCTACATAATGCACGACCTTATGTTGCAGGTCCTGTACAGGCCTTTCTGGATACAGAAAATGTTCGATTGCTGCCCTGGCCAACACATTCTCCAGATCTCTCACCAACTGAAAACGTCTGGTCAATACGCCAGTCACTACTCTTGATGAAGCTGCATGGACAGTTGTACCTGTACACGCCATCCAAGCTCTGTTTGACTCAATGCCCAGGCGTATCAAGGCCATTATTACGGCCAGAGGTGGTTGCTCTGGGTACTGATTTCTCAGGAGCTATGCACCCAAATTGCGTGAAAATATAATCACATGTCAGTTCTACTATAATATATTTGTCCAATGAATACCCGTTTATCATGTGCATTTCTTCTTGGTGTAGCAATTTTAATGGCCAGTGGTGTATTTGCGCTGGAAATGTGAAGATCATCCTGGGTTTTACGTAGACTGTGCAACTCCCTTGCTTTATCTGTTTCTGTTGTTTGCTGATCACCAATAGTATGAAACGGGAGTTCTATAAGAACCACTCCCTATCGTCCGCTACAACGGAAATTTTTCGCGCTGTTACCTTGCACAATGTTTGTGAAAAAAGCCGAACCGTAAATCTGACGCACGACCTTAACGAGATTCCAAATCTGGCAAGCAACGGGGAAGTGGTGAGGTGTTGTACCGCGAGCATGGAAACGCTCTCACCTCGAGATGCGTGGGCGTGGAAAGGCTCACAGTTTTCCAGCTGGAAGAGGAGTGGCGTGGACGCCTGCTCCCCACAACAAACAACCACGCAACCGCAAGGGGGTGCTGCTCAATGCGCAGCGTCCTGTGTACAAGAGGGGAAGGTGCGCATTCAGCTGCGGTGCGCCCTGACGCTATTGTTTCCATGGCTACATTGACGAATGGTCTCCCCCTTCGAGCGCACCGGACCAAGAAACGAGAAAAGCGAAGTTCTATGTCGCCACTCGCAAATTTTGTTTTGATGGTACGCGTGTATTCGTGATCACGCTATCGTCTTGACGGGAAAACCGTATGGTACTTACACCAGTGTCCGTAAAACATAGCTATTGTAAAACTTTCTTCGTGATCACAACTATGTGTTTGTTTTCTTCCGTCCTTATTCTGATCGGCACTATGCCGTTTTCAAAGGAACAAAATCCTGATGATAGAAAATATTGCATACAACTTAATGGTATTAAGCATTAAGCATAAGTGTACTTACGTTTAAACTGGAGGCGACAACTTTTACTAGCATGATTTTGTTCCTCTGAGAACGGCACTACCGAAAGCCGTAAAGATAAAAGAAATAAAATAATTACTTCTGGTAAAGATGAGAGTTTTGTTATAAGAGCAGGATATGACCGCCATGTGTCAAATGGTTCAAATGGCTTTGAGCGCTATTGGACTTAACATCTGAGGTCATCAGTCCCCTAGAACTCAGAACTACTTAAACCTAACCAACCTAACGATATCACACACATTCATGCCCGAACCACGATTGGAACCTGCGACCGTAGCGGTCGCGCGGATCTAGACTGAAGCGCCTAGAACCGCTCGGCCACATCGGCCGGCCGCCATGTGTCATTAAGATTTTATGCGGTATGTGTCGAACGTAGCAATCGGACGCAGCCCGATATAATTTCACAACGATTATCGATCATCGAGGTATATTCGATGTCGACACCAAACAATAAACACAATATCATGCGAATTCCATCTTTTTTTTTGTACATAAGACACAGTTACGTCAATAGCACGAAATTGCTGGCTGCACAAATACCATACAATCCTTTAGAAATTGTGTTGCGGGATCCCTGTAAGAGATTCACATTTCTAGTGTTGAAACCACTTTAGTATGTTACCCCACATTTTGTGGGTCTATAACGACTAAAGACACAAAGAAGATAATAAGTTTCACTAGGGACAAGCTTACTTGCATAATTCCAAATGAAAGAAGGTGTTGCCTAATATACAGATTCAAATAAAAGACTATTTTAGAAACAAAACTCGTCAGCCCAATTAGTGTTACTAAAATATACATCATAATACTAAATTCCCAGCAACACTGAAAATGTTACTGACTCGTAAAATCTATGAGCAGTTTTGAATTCAGAACGAAAGTTCCCTTTTTGAGTTGAGTTGAGACCCCATAAATTTTCATTAGTTGTAAATTTCGTAAAAAATTTCAATTACTTTGTTTTTCTGAGATGTCAGACAGCTTTCTGGAAGTGATAGCTTTCTAGAAAGTACGATTGCCACCATACGAATATATATTGAAACAAAGCTAGAATCTTGTAGATTTTATTAAAACCTACGCTTAGTTAAGATTGCAATGCAGAAATAGTAGTTTCAACCGTTTAAAGGGTCATCTTATAGAAGGTCGCAACCAGTGATCTTACGAAGTACAACAGTATTAAAAAGAATGATTATGCAAAAGGTGTTAGGTGTAGCAGATCAAGAGAATAAGAAAAAACCTAGTTATTACAGTGTTAAACATCCTCAAACAAATGTGAACAATAGAAAAAAAATAATAAAATTACACTGATGTGATCCAAAGCCAATAGCTCGAAGCTACATGCAACTGGAAGTTTGTTCTTTGCAATACATCGTGTCAGAAAACGATATCCACAGTCCGATTGCTTTAATACTTTAGACTCGCGATAACAGTCAATTCATCCTGTAAAAGTATATAATTTCTTAGGCTGCATTAGGTTTGTGTGCTCCATGCTTTTATAGTAACGTAAGTCACAGTGCTATTAGTATAGGGCTGCTTAACTATTGCTTAATAGGTCATGTGTTAAGGCATCATGGAGTAACTTTCACGCTGTTAGAGGGAGCTCTAAGAGGTAAAAACTGTAGGTGAAGACAGAGATTGAAATACAACCAATAAATAATTGAGTGCGTATGGTGCAAGTGCTACTCTGACATGAAGATGTTGGCACAGTAGAAGAATTTGTGGCAAGACGCGTCTAACCAGACCAGAAAAAAAACCAACTGGTTGGTTGCTAATGGTCTGATACGGTATTGGATGCCCTTCGGAGATCTATAAAAACACGATTGACCATTTTTATCCACCTTTTGTTTGCAAGATGTCACTTATGAATAAGACAATCTGTCTTCTTTTAAAACTTTCGGGCTGAGAGGCTGTGCTCGATATATAAAACTGCTTCCTGACATTTCGTCTCCAACTGCGGGAGACATCTTCCGAGGTAAAAAGGCTACTGCCACGAAGACTTGAGAAGCGCTCACATTTACAGAGATCATAGAGGGAACCACCATACGTCACGTGATGCCGACTACGTTACTATCTTTGGACAGCGTCACCATACTGGATTAAAAGTAATCGATTGTCATTCTGTTGGCACCAAGTCGACATCCATATTTTATCTAACTTCAAACGTTCTTCTTTCCTATTAAAAGTATTAGGGTGTTCATGAATCTTTATTGATTCTGTATACATGCGTGCATATTAATGCGATGTCCTTTTATTTCGTGTTTCCCATCTCGAAAAACACGTTTTGCTTCGGCCGATTTTTCAGTATGTCCTAGACGACAGTTCTCTTGGTATTCGGGTACGCGGCTGTTGACACTTCTTTTCATGGTTCCAATATACACTTGTCCGCAACTGCGCGGAGTTTTATACATCGCAGATGTTCAACGACATCGCATAATCATGCACATATGTATAGAGAATCAATAGAGATTCATAAACGGCATATAATTTTAAAAGAAAAGAAGTATGACCATCGATCATTTTTACTCGGGAATGATAACACCATCCAGAGATGATAACACAGTTGGCCTAGCCCCTCTGAGCTATTTATGAATGCGAGAGGCCCTCAAAGCCTTGCTTGGTGATCCGGCCACTCACTACGTGAAATCCTTAGTACGACCTCCACCACCACTACTTGTGTAGCTGTGTCACTTCTTACCGGCAACCTTTAACTTCCATAGTCGGAGGGTCGTACGCAACGTCAAGTCCCACTGCTACACCTCCAACATGCAATAAAATGATGTCATCGCAAGATATGAAGATTTTACTCCTACACCAAAATAGTTAGAGCACTCTAAATCGGTGACGCTGTACCTAAACCTAAAAAAAGGCCAGGAGGCAGTTTTATACATCGACCATGGCCTTAACTACAGAAGACGTCGGCCGTGAAAGACTACACCGTATAGAGGCAAGCTGTGTTTCATATCAGTGGTTTTTCCGGATTGAATCCTAAAGAGAAACTTGCTTACCTCCAGGAAAGTCACAGTGCTTGAGCATAGGATATGTTCCTCGCAGTAAAGAGGTCAGACCCGAGAAACTGAAATGGACAGATTACCTCTACTCTTTGCCACTGAGTGAAAATCGCTCCATGGATACGACAAGAGTGAAAACGATAAAATTTGCTATAAGCAGCGCAATAGTCAGCCCGCTGCTGTCAATTATCGGCGTGTAATTTTACGGATATGTGGATTCATATCTCGATTCCGCGTCTAACTGATTCCGGGTCGCGCTCAACGACCGTTAACTGTCACCACTGACAGGATATTTACGTCTTCGCAGCGTATCGAGCAACACGTGTCATTTAACTTTTTTTGACTAATGGTCCAATTTGATTTTGTTATTAAGTGAGAATATGACAAATACACAACAGTAATAGCCATCTCTGTGACTGACAGCATGAGCAACATTTCTTGCTTCGTGAAAGCCTTGCAGACACGTCCAATAATGACTCGAAAGGAAATTCCTGAGGTCTTCGCTGGTCGATAATAACGGTTAAGAAGCTCAGAAACGTGGGCTTCTCGAGGCTCGCCGTACGGGCGTGGCCGGCAGTCTTGTATCACAATATTGCTC
Source organism: Schistocerca piceifrons (assembly GCF_021461385.2). Taxonomy (NCBI): domain Eukaryota; kingdom Metazoa; phylum Arthropoda; class Insecta; order Orthoptera; family Acrididae; genus Schistocerca; species Schistocerca piceifrons. The sequence goes on from NC_060139.1 coordinate 950,516,573, forward strand.
AAGTTTCTTCCTTAACGCAACAGCCCGTTGCCTCTCCTTTCCAAGCGCTGGCTCTTTTGTCTACAGAAAATAAACGAGGAACCTGTTGTTCTCCCGGAGCTGAAGGGACGAGGGCAGAACCCTTTGATCCCTGCCTGCGTCGGCCCTCCATCTTCATTCCTGCAGGTCGTCTGGGCTCCGTCCTTTCCTACTGGTGCTGCGGCGTCCATCTCGAGATAAATCTTAAAGCAGATCCCGCCACTACAATAGAAATGAGAAAGGGGCTACGAACACGGCATACACTTCAGCATTCATTTGCTCGTAAATACGTCTGAGGCTTATTCACGTCTAGTCGGAGAAATGCGAAGATAGGAATAAAAGGTCGAATAACAGTAACACACAGTTGTAAGAGTTGAAGGGCATGAAAGAGAAGCGGTTGCTGAGAAGGATTTAGGACCAGATTGTAGGCTACTCTCGATATTACTCAATCTGTACATTGAGCAAGTAGTAAAAGAAACCCACAAAAATGTTGGAATGTTAATTAAGGTTCAGATAAAGGAAATCAAAACCTTGTGGTTTGCACACAAACATTGTAAATCTGTCTGAGACAGCGATGGACTTGCCAGAGCAGTTGAACGGAATGGATAGCTGATGATGATGTTTGGATTGTGGGGCGCTCAACTGCGGTCCAATTTCGCCACTTGAATGAATGATGATGAAATGATGAGGACTATACAAACACCCAGTCATCTCGAGGCAGGTGAAAATCCCAGACCCCACCGGGAATCGAACCCGGGACCCTGTGCTCGCGAAGCGAGAACGCGACCGCGAGCTGCGGACTGGAATGGATAGCGACTTGAAAAGGTGAATATCAACATCATAAAACGAAGGTAATTGAATGCAGGCGAATTTAATCAGACGATGCTGAGGGAGCTTGATTACGAAATTGTAGAGACTTGTTCTGCAAGGAAGAAAGGGCTAGGATGTTGTATCCTCAACCTAAAACACAAATGCACATGTGGCTTAATATTTATTTACTGTTTATTTACTGGTACTGGATACTTAACTGGACTAGAGCCCATCTGTTGTCGTACAAGCTCATCAGTAATAGTCCTCTTCCAGACAATATCGGTAATCGGGCTATTACAAACCTTAAACTCGCTACAGTCATTAATCTGGTCTCTATGAACTGTCACAGACTGCGATGAACTATACTCATTCTGCGAGTGGACTGACAAACGCCAACTTGAAGAGCGAGTCAATGAGGCCCTCCGGTTAGCGGTGGTGACATAAATACATGCTATATAATTTCTAAGACTTTCCCGACGATTTGTCATCTTCTCGTAGAATCGGGTGTACTGCCGGTGGCCCACGTCGTCCCAACACTATATTTCGACGTCGTAACTCGGCGTCTTCATCAGGTGTTCCCTGAGACTGGTTGACGAGCTGACCTTGTCCCATATTTATGCCTGGACGGTGTGAGGCGCTCCCTATAACGTCCGCGCCCACTGTGGCCATTTCTGGCGATGGTATCAGCCTCTAGGCGCTCCATCTTCGGTCCGCGCCCGTTGCAGCTCTCTTCTGAGATAGCGGACATCGCAAGGCATTCCCTATTGGGTCCGCGCCCAATAGGCGCGATCCTAACACTATCGCGGCTCTGTTGAAGTCCCTTATGCTATTCGTGACCGCGGCGAGTTTCTCTCGTGGCCGAGCCATTCTCCTGGCCTTCTGCACCTTCCGGCTGCTGTTGGAGCTGCATATTATGATGCTATCGAGAGGGCGTTGGCTGGTTGTCACTTGTCAGGGTGTCTTTGGCCTCTCTCGTTATAGGCGCCTACTATCGATCTTCGCGCTACAGTTTTGCCGACTGGTGTGCTTTCGACAGCTTACGCCAGCACAGAAATGAGGCAGTGAAAGTAGTTCAAGAGTTTCGCTACCTGGGCAGCACAAAAATGACGATGGGCCAAGTGATGAAGACATAAAACTCAGACTGGCAATAGCAAGACAAGCATTTCTGAAAACGAGACATTTGTTAACACATAATACAAGTTTAAACGTTACTAAGTCTTTCTGCAAGGTATTTGATAGGAGTTTAGCATTGTACAGAAGCGAAATACAGACGATAAATAGTTCAGACAAAAAGAGAGTTGATTCTCTTTTCTGGCAACCAAACCAGAATACCAAGTGGCCATCATGCAGTGAGAGTAAGTATCTCAATTAAAGTGTTCAGCGTTCTATCTTAGACTTGTCCTTTTTGGGAAAGAAATGCTTTTTGTAGGTAAGGTGAAGCTGTCAACAATCTGCAGGTTTTGACCTTAACAGGCATGAACCTATTGAAGATAGCATGCCACTGACTTCTTCTGACCTTTGAACTGATCGACCAAGCAAGTTCTTGGATGGGGGAGGAGAGAGGGGCAGCGTCCTACAATTGCGTGCAGACAATGGTGTAGCACTTTTAATGCTAACAAATTAATACTGGAAGTGAATTAAGCTGTGAGTGACAAAGTCCTTGGACCATGTGAGAACTAAGTCCATGGTATTCAGGTTTATAGGTGTCATTTAACTTTTTTTTTACTAAATTTTCTTTCACAAATTATAGTTTCACAGCACACAGATACTAAGTTTATAAATAATAGTGTAGGTTGTAACACATTCTTAATTTGTCTGTGTGGAAGTTGTGAAAGTACGACTTCACTTGTTTTGCAGCTTATTTTCTCCTCTGCAGCATCAGTATTTTTTTAACCCTCTTCTTTAGGCTGTTGCTGTCCTTATTTCATTTCCTTGGGTGCTGCATTTGATTACAATTTGGCAGCCTAGTGCGCTGTAGTTGTATTTTAAAGAGCACATGCCGTAAGATGGACTTGGTATTCTGTGATGTCTCCTAAAATGTTTACGAGAATATCGGTTTCAGGCAAGAATGGCTCCCTCCACCGGTTGTCTTCGTTCTTGGTGAATTTCGCTGCTTGTTTGATCGTTGTCCATGATACTTTTCAACGCAACGAAACGTCAGGAACAGGACCATGCACCCAGGAAGACTCAGCAAAAACGAAGACAATCGGTATGGTTTCTCTCGACAAGGACACGACTGAACTCTTTCCTCATTCGACCTTAATCGGATCTTGAAATCATTCCTTAATGACTTCTTCGTTGGCGGGATATTAAACCATAACCTTTGCTGAAAGAAGGGTCAAGAAACATATTACTTCTTCCAATACGGATTTGATAAAAATGATTGACACACTGAAATAAGAGCAAATCGAACTAGAACAGTGATCTGCGAACATCAGAGATTGAAATGCTTGGTGTAGGAAGATTTTGTGTGTGTTTACGCCACCGTCACACCCTATACAATGAGTAGTTACATATGAACATAAACGAAAGACTGAGGTTACAATAATTTTGTCTTTGACTGCAATAAATCATATTCAGCTTCTATTCACTGTATCTTGATCGAGCTGGTAGCCCATTTTTGATGCATCTGTTCACTTAAGTTTTTTTTAAATAATTATATTACGTAAATGCATGGGAAATACAACAGCATTACTCGCTGATTATATGTTACCAATTTTTGGAGCTCTTCCGATCGTGAGATCAGTGAATGTTCTTCTGGTCGACCCAAAATGTCCGTAAAGATACAATTCCATATAGTCATAGGCAAAGATATTAGTACAAGAACAAATACAAAAGAGTACCATAAAACAGGGTGATATTTCATTATAATAATATAATCTTTTATGCTACATCGGCTGAAATTAGTTCATGTCGTTTACCTGTCGGGACAAACATAAGTTGCTAGAATCAACGGGATACACGATATATGATCTTATTTTGACATGTGTTTAATCTACCTCGTTGCAACTACTCATGCAATCATATTATACATGTGAAAGTCAGAAAGGTACTGTCAGGTAAACTGACAAAGTGCCAGTACGTAGTCCCCAAGGTTTAACAATAACGGATGGATCCGGTTTGGTAACCACCGCTACACAAGTGTCTGCTGTATTTTATACCCCATCCTCCATCCTGGGACTGCCTGACGAAACCCTCCTGTCCGCATATGTAATAAATAACATGATACTGAAATAAGGCATTGAAGATGCACTCGCTTATGGTCATATGAACTGTACAGCTGAAAGTGGTAACAGATACGCTGTCAACAGAGAAAGCCTACATTAATGAATTGGGGTTATCCATAGCAAGAATGTGCCATATTTACCGCCCGTCTATCAGATTGTACGGTCACACCGTGATTATACGCTGATTAGCACGAATGAACAGATATTGAAAAACATTTTTGCAGTCGAACACGAATTTCCAAGAGATAATTTCGTCCTTCTGACCGTCGTCCTGCGTGTTCTGAGAAAACTCAACTATGGAAGTCCAATAAAAAGCCTACTCTTATTCATAGTAGTAATTTCCACCATTATTACGTGATAAATAAGGCTCCTAAAACTCAGTTTCATTTTCCCTCTCTGAAATACAGAGGGATGACATTTTAATTAGTCTGTGAAATAAAAGAGCACAAGTTGTGCACTGAATTGGGTTAACTGCATCGAATAATTCAAGCTAATTGTTTGGCGTATTCTATTCTCGCCACAGAATATATGCTCAATTGTGGAGCCACGTAGTGGTGGCGTTGCAGACAAATAGCCGGAGCTTTGCAAGAACGGGACCAGACATAACCGCAATTGTTCGTGAGGACGAAAAAAATTGTATTAATAATGACTAAGACAATGCGGTGAATTAGGCGGGCGGGCACGTCTTTGGAAGCGAGGAACAAAACCCCGGTTTAAGCAACGTAATATACGGCGGTGATAAATCAGCGGCTCTGCAGACTGTTCCTGCAGCGAGAGTACACACTGTTTCAAGATGCAAGTGCCTTGAAAGGGACTGTTAATCTCCGTAACGGATGTATCCAGTAGGAGACACCGCCTATCGATCGTACTGTAAACAACAACTGTAACAACGAAAACATGCGAGCAAAATATATGGCAGATGGTGCTAGACAACTAACAAACAGGCAAGACAGTTTTTCAGATCCTTCCTCATGTCATGTTAACACGGTAGCGACTTAATTCTAGCTATTGTTTATTGGTTATTTTAATTTACAAAAAAGGAGAGCCACGTCTGCTGGTTTCCAGATGCATAACATATCTGGGTATGTAGTTATCCTGTTGCTGTTGGTTACCAACACATATCATGAAATTTACGATACTATAAGGTGTTTAAAAAAACTTTAATATTAAAATTGTATGAAAATTGGTCTTTATATAGCTTATGAATTACGATTTCAATGTATACATGTTTAATATTCGTATAATTAAATTAACTGAAACATAATATATTAATTTTGTAAAGTCATTTGCATAAATATCTATGTAGACATTTGTAACATATAAATGGCGGTTTATGCGAGAAAAAATTTAAACAGTTCTATTGAATACATATGATAAGCACTAAATTCTTAGAGTTACATGTATAAGAAAACATTTGTCCTTCATCTTGCTTGCATTTGGCTGGAAGACATGTATGATCGTATGTTGGAAAGAGAGTTGTGAAGCATAGCCATGTTTAGTTGTAGGAAGAAGAGTTTTGTAAAACCATTCGTGAGGCGTGTTTTGTTATTTAATAATCTATACAATTTTGAATACAGAAGATTCGATGAGGAAACTTTTATTTGGCAGTTAGCAAAGTTCCGAAAACCCGGAAACAGTCTATTTCCTTTCAAATCCGGAGACAGAAGTCATACCCTGAAAAGAAGTCGAGGCCTACTTCAAGGCAATCAGCTAAGTAATAAATTTATATTTTACGAAAGAGAACATGTCATTCAGTTTCAGTTTTTTGAAAATACCGACGAAAGTCCGTTGAGGGGACACGTCGTTGTTGACGTGGCGTGTTATAGTGTCAACAGTTCCGTTATACGGCGCGTTCAACAATTCCTATTGTAGGCTTCTAGCGATCGCACAGACGACTTACAAGGGAACCTCCCCATAACACCCCCCTCATATTTAGTTATAAGTTGGCACAGTGGATAGGCCTTGAAAAACTGAACACAGATCAGTTGAGAAAACAGGAAGAAGTTGCGTGGAACTATGAAAAAATAAGCAAAATGTACAAACTGAGTAGTTCATGTGCAGGCAACATTAACGATAGTCTGAGATTAGCAGCGCCATGGTCCCGCGGTTAGCGTGAGCAGCTGCGGAACGAGAGGTCCTTGGTTCAAGTCTTCCCTCGGATGAAAACTTTATTTTTTTTATTTTCAGTTTATGTGACAAACTCTTATGTTTCCATCCACTTTTTTTGGGAGTGATTATCAAATGGCTCTGAGCACTATGCGACTTAACTTCTGAGGTCATCAGTCTCCTAGAACTGAGAACTAATTAAACCTAACTAACCTAAGGACATCACACACATCCATGCCCGAGGCAGGATTCGAACCTGCGACCGTAGCGGTCGCTCGGTTCCAGACTGTAGCGCCTAGAACCGCACGGCCACTCCGGCCGGCGGGAGTGATTATCACATCCACAAGAAAACCTAAATCGGGCAAGGTAGAAGAATCTTTTTACCCATTCGCCAAGTGTACAAGTTAGGTGGGTCGACAACATATTCCTGTCATGTGACGCACATGCCGTCACGAATGTCGTATAGAATATATCAGACGTGTTTTCCTGTGGAAGAATCAGTTGACCTATGACCTTGCGATCAAATGTTTTCGGTTCCCACTGGAGACGCACATCCTTTCGTCTACTAATCACACGGTTTTGCAGTGCGGTCGCAAAACACAGACACAAAACTTATTACAGTGAACAGAGACGTCAATGAACGAACGGACAGATCATAACTTTGCGAAAATAAAGAAAGAAAATTTTTACTCGAGGGAATACTTGAACTGAGGACCTCTCGTTCCGCAGCTGCTCACGCTAATCACGGGACCACGGCGCTCCTGAGGTTACACTGTCTTTGATGTTGCCTATCTTGCACATGGACTACTCAGTTTGTATATTTTGCTTATTTTTTCCATAGTTCCACGCAACTTCTTCCTGTTTTCTCGACTGATTTGTGTTCAGTTTTTCAAGGCCTATCCATTGTGCCAACTTATAACTAAATCTGATGGGGGTGCGATGGGGAAGTTCCCTTTTTAGTAGCAAAATGTTTGGTATGGAACTCATCTGTAGAAATGTACCGTTTGGATCTGAAGATCGGATCACTTTCAGATCTCACTACACGCACACATCGGAAACAATGAGGCCTGATCGGTGTGTTCTGTAGGAGTTGCTCCACGTGGCCACACTGTTGCTTGTTGCACATGGTGTATCCGTGGCGAATGCTTTCAAACGCACAGCCCACAAATCGTAGTGAACGATGAATAATTTCTGCTGCCACCATAAGTCGTGCGGGGATATCTTCTTGCAACTGCACGGGAGTCTCGGCCACAAGACTCTTCCTCTGGTCCCGCAAAAAATAGTCGAGAAGAGTTAAACCTGGAGTTGGTCCACCTCGATGTGTCCACTTTTCGAAGTTCGAGGGGCGTTCAGTAAGTAATGCAACCTGTCTTTCCACCAGTTTAAGTTGAAAAATTCGTAATTTGTTGTGTGACATCGTGGACCATTCCCACTTTAGTCCCTATAACTTCATGAAGTTCCGAGAGGTGGGACGCCATGTGTAGCCTTCAAATTGGCGGTTTTAAAGGAGGTGCATTGCAAGCAAAGAATTGTCCTTGAGTTTTTTTTTTTTTTTTTTTTTGGCGGAAAACCAACGCATTGTCGTCATTCATGGGCGCTTACAGAATGTTATGGAGACCTTGCAGTGAACAAAAGCACGGTGAGCTGTTGGGCAAGGCGTCTGTCATAACCGCCACAATGTCGCGTAGACATCTCCCGCTTGCCAGCAGGCCGCACACAGATTTGACCCCTGCAATCTTGGAACGCACAGACACTCTCATTCGTCGCTACAAAAATGCGAAAGAATTTCTCCTTCTCCATGACGACACAAGGCCTCACACAAGTGTTGCACCTGAGAGGAGCTCACAAAAGGTCATTGGATTGTTCGTCCTCGTCCACGCTACAGCGCGCATCCCGCACTTTCCCACTCCCATCTGTATCGCCCAATGATGGATGCACTCCGCGGAAATCAGTACGTGGATGATGATGAAGTTACTGATGCAGCAAGACGTAGGCTCCAACGACGACTAGTAGAGTGGTACCATCACGGCATAAAGGCTCTCCCTGCAACGTGGTATAAGGCCGTCGAATTGAACGGAGATTATGTTCAAAAATAGAGTTCCGTAGGCGAAAGAGTGGTTTATTGGAATCTCGGATAAAACCAACCTGCTTTCAGAAAAACAATGTTGCATTACTTATTGAACGCCCCGCGTATGTCTGGTCGAGGTATCCTCGGATGACACGTGCAAAATGAGCGGGTAGGCCATCATGTTGGAACTACATTTTCTGACAGAGTGCTAGTGGCAAATCATCCAACAGCTCCACCAGGACCTCGTAAGTGCGTACCATCAAGCGGGAGACTTGAAAGTGAGAAGACCTTCAAATTTAAAGCGCACGTCATTCCGCTTTCCGAGAAGGGTCGTGTGACAGATGAATATAATTATAGACCTATATCGTTGACGTTAGCCGGCCGGAGTGGCCGAGCGGTTCTAGGCGCTGCAGTCTGGAACCGCGCGAACGCTACGGCCGCAGGATCGAATCCGGCCTCGGGCATGATGTGTGTGATGTCCTCAGGTTAGCTAGTTTTAAGTAGTTCTAAGTTCTAGGAGACTGCTGACATCAGAAATTAAGTCCCATAGTGCTCATAGCCATTTGAACCATCGTTGACGTTAATACCTTGTAAACACATCAAAAAAAGGTTTGCATCACATCGGGTCCGAAAGTTCCGGAACCTGTACAGAAAATTGGAGTAGAGATCCACATCGTTTCCGCCCTCTTTATTGCTCATGAAATCAAGACATTGCATGTTGTACCACTATTCAGCGGGACCTTCCAGATTGCTGTACACACAGGTACCTGTAATAGCCAGTAGCACGTCCTCTTGCATTGATGCATGCCTGTATTCGTCGTGGCATACTATCCAGAAGTTCATCAAGGCACTGTTGGTCCCACTCAACTGCGATTCGGCGAATATCGCTCAGAGTCGTTGGAGGGACACGTCGTCCATAAACATTCTTTTTCAATCTATCCCAGGCATGTTCGATAGGGTTCATGTCTGGAGAACCTGCTGGCCACTGTAGTCGAGTGATGCCGTTATCCTGAAGGAAGTCATTCACAAGATGTGCACGATACGGCGCGAATTGTCGTCCATGAAGACGAATGCATCGCCAATATGCTGCCGATATGGTTGCACTATCGGTCGGAGGACGGAATTCACGTGTCGTACAGCCGTTACGGCGCCTCCTATGACCACCAGCGGCGTACGTCGGCCCCACAGAATGCCACCCCAAAACAGCAGGGAACCTCCACCTTGTTGGAGTCGCTGCACAGTGTGTCTGAGGCGTTCAGCCCGACCAGGTTGCCTCCAAACACATCTCCGACGACTGTCTGGTTGAGCCCATGCGACACTCATCGGTGAAGAGAACATGATGCCAGTCCTGAGCGATCCATTCGGCATGTTATTGGGCCCATCTGTACCGTGCTGCGTGGTGTAGTGGTTGCAAAGATGGACCTCGCCACTGACTTCGGGAGTGAAGTTGCGCATCATGCAGCATATTGCAAATAGTTTGAGTAGTAATATGACGTCCAGTGGCTGCACGAAAAGCATTATTCAGCATGGTGGCGTTGCTGTCAGGGTTCCTCCGAGCCATATACGTAGGTAGCGGTCATCCATTGCTGTAGTAGCCCTTGGGCGCGCTGAGCGAGACATGTTATCGACAGTTCCTGTCTCTCTGTATCTCCTCCATGTCCGAGCAACATCACTTTGGTTAACACAGAGACGCCTGGACACATCGCTTGTTGAGTGCCGTTCCTGGAACAAGGTAATAATGCGGACGCGATCGAACCGCGGTAATGACCGTCTAGACACGGTTGAACAACAGTCAACGCGAGCCGTGTACATCCTTCCTCGTGGTATGACAAGAACCGATCGGCTGTCGGACGCACTCCGTCTAATAGGCGCTGCTTATTCATGGTTTTTTACGTCTTTGGGTGGGTTTAGTGACATCTCTGAACAGTCCAAGTGGCTGTGTCTGTGATACAATATCCACAGTCAACGTCTATCTACAGGAGTTCTGGGAACTGGGTTGATGCGAATCTTTTTTGATGTGTGTCGAATTATGGAATATGTTTCGTGCTCATGTGTGATGACGTTTTTAGAGAGCGGAAATCTCCTCTATAAAAATCAACATGGATTCCGCATACACAGAGAGGTATTCCTAGATATTTTACGGTAGTTACTGTTTCCAGCACTTTGTCATTTCGCATTCATGAAAAGAGCGGCGAGTTAGATAGAAATATATGGTACGATCAAGCAAGAGACAGAGCACGCTCACGATGTACGTGCGATTATCGATTTAGGAAAACCACAAGAAACAATTCTGGATTGCCGGACTGGGGTTTGAACAGGCGTCCGCCCAGAATGAGATTTCAATGTCAGAGCCGATGTACCGCATCGTTCGGAAGCATCTACATCTACACTCCCCAAACCGTCTTAATGGCGTGTGGTGGAGAGGTACACTGTGTACCAGTGTCACTGATCCAACCTCCTTTTCCTGACCCTGCTGCGAACGCTCCGTGGGGGAGACCGATTGTTTGTAAGCATTTGTGTCAGCTCCAATCTCTCTTATCTTACCTCCGTGGTATTTTCGCGAGATGTACGTTGGAGGAAGAAATACATTCGTTGACTCTTCTAGTAATGTACGCTCTCGGAATTTTAACAGTAAACCACAATGAAACGACAAAGGCCTCTCTTGTAGCGTCTGTCACTCGAGATGGACGGACTAAACGAACCTGTGACGAAATGTGTTGCTCTTCTCTGGATATTCTGTAATAATTATATCAGTCATATCTGATACGCATCTCAGCTTAACGAGTAATACTGGTCGAATGAGGTTCTTGTACGCTACCTCCCTTGTGCGATATGCATACGTGAAATATTCTTCAGTGGTATGCTGAAAAACTAGCTTCTCTTCTAGCAATGGATTACCGTAGATCGTTGGACGAATGAAAAGTTCCCAGTGACTGGAAGAATGTACTGGTCGTGACCAGTTTTCAACAAGCATCGTCGAACAGACGAATCGAATGTCGGCCGGGGTGGCCGAGCGGTTCTAGGCGCTACAGTCTGGAACCGCGCGATCGTTACAGTCGCAGGTTCGAATCCTGCCTCGGGCATGGCTGTGTGTAATGTCCTTAGGTTAGTTAGATTTAAGTAGTTCTAGGGGACCGATGACCTCAGATGTTAAGTCCCATAGTGCTCAGAGCCATTTGAACCATTCTGAACGAATCGGTATCCCTGAGATCATATTCAATAAAGGATTGTCTAATCTAGAACTTTTAACAAGTTACATGTAAGCGTAATATGACATTTCTGGAGACAGAAAATGTTCTCTGTAGGAATCCACATGGATTCAGTAAACAACGACCGTGTTTGATATCTAGTTCATGAGACCAAGACGACACAAAATACCATCACTCGGACTGATACCATTGTACCTTAACAACTATACGGCGTTAGATACAGATCCGGCTTATTAAGTGGACTGAAGGTTCCCAGTAAACAGAAAACAGCATGCCATTATCAACGAATGAAAATCTTCACATGTATAATTTAAGCGTTCGTCAAGAGAGTGTTATAGTACCATACGAGATTTAAACTCACCAGAATGGAGTTTCATGGCCTTCAACTTTACAGTAAAACGAGAAAATAATTAAAGTAAATAACAACTGACCATACGACATTTGCACACGACACTTTGCTACATGACACGATAGCTCAGTGAATTAACCTCCAATAACTGCGTCTCAGGTGTGTGGCAGGCGGTCGCGTGTTATTTCTCTTGTTTTTCACTCCACCGGTCGCAGAAAAAGCGAACACGCAGAAGTTAATGGCGTGGGTCCGACGAGCCGTAGCTTCGGATATCGCTTCCCTCTGCCACGCTGGAAGTGAAAAATTTATGAGTGAGCAAAAAGTTTTGCAGCGAGTTCGGCTGAATTGCCGTTCCCAGTTTTCCGGGCAGCTCAGCAAAAAAATCTGCGCTTCCTGGTCCGGGAATTTTCACACGCTGAGGTATAACAAACGATAACGCTGTTGGAACGACTTTTGAAGCTGACATAATGAGGTCCACATTCGTGTGGGTACTATCCTCGTCCTTTACACTGATCTCAGGGGGACAACCATCTAAGCTGTTAGATACTGTCGCCACTAGTGCTATTGGTGTAAGTCTGTATCGAATTACGCTCCAAATTTTAATCGGGCCATTAGATCCGTTATATTCGTAAACGACGGCGTTGTGTAGGGGGAGAGAAGTCTAAAGTGTTTGCAGAGACTGTATCATCACATGGGACAAAAAAATTGTTCAAATGGCTCCGAGCACTATGGGACTTAACATCTGAGGTCATCAGTCCCCTAGAACTTAGAACTACCTAAACCTAACTAACCTAAGGACATCACACAACACCCAGTCATCACGAGGCAGAGAAAATCCCTAACCCCGCCGAGAATCGAACCCGGGAACCCGGGCGTGCGCTCTGCATCGCGGTGTAGCTTGCTGTCCAGGTTTCGAGAGGGTGCGTTTCTGGATGAGGTATCGAATATACTGCTTCCCCCTACTTATACCTCCCGAGGATATCACGAATGTAAAATTAGAGAAATTCGAGCGCGCTCGGAGGGTTTCCGGCAGTCGTTCTTCCCGCGGAACCATACGCGACTGGAACAAGAAAGGGAGGTAATGACAGTGGCATGTGAAGTGCCCTCCGACAGACTCCGTTGGGTGGCTTGCGGAGTGTAGATGTAGATGTAATATAGAGATTGTTGACTACGGTGGCCAAGGGAGATGTGAAAATTAATACTCGTACTCACAAAACCAGTACTAGACGATGCGAGCTTTATGAATAGTGAGCCTATCGTCTTGGGTCGCAGCATAATCATTGGGGGACAAATTTGGAGACATGGAATGGAACTGATCAGCGAAAATGGTCACATAACCCTTGGAAGTAATGCAACCATACAGAGTAACCACAAGGTCCATGGAGTATCAAGATATGACTGCCCATGTCGTCAGGATATCTTACGATATACGGTGAGGAAATATTATAACAGACCATACTGGATAGTGGTACATAAATGAGACACCTTATAAATGATGGGCTAAAACTTAGACATGCTTATTATGTCGACAGTTGTGTCACTGTATTATGAGTTCTGGCTGTAAAAGCAATGAACTTCAGATGAAAGCTTCAGATCGTGTAAGTAAACTAACAAATTACTGAACTCTCAAATAAATTCTACATCAGCTGAACTCAAAATTTCAACGGGACGCGAGGAAAAGTGTAACGCTAGCGAATCATCTATAGTCACGTCGCTGAAGACGCAAATTAATAAAATCAAAATTCCTCCAAGCAAAAAACAGAAAGAATAACTAAGAATAACTATTAAAAGTCTGTTGACCTTTAACAACGCTAGAATCCATACTGTTCAGTGTTTGTTGACTGTGCACATGAATACTGTGTGTGTGTGTGTGTGTGTGTGTGTGTGTGTGTGTGTGTGTGTGAGTGAGTGAGTGAGAGAGAGAGAGAGAGAGAGAGAGAGAGAGTCAGCTAGCAAAAGGTACATTATCGTAATGAATTCATCGTGGAATCACTGAGCAACACAATCGCCAGGATACAGCTGCACATAGCACATAAAAATAATGTTCCCGTGATAGTTCGATATGGTCATGAAACAGTAGTACTCGGAAACTAGTTATTGCTACAATAAATCGTATAAGGTTCAAAAACCGTCTGCTTGCCTATTACACGACCACATTTAAATCACAGTTGCAGTTCGTCGTCCACAGTGGAATAAATCAATGTAACGCTAGTTTCTGTTCACGTTTCGATTAATTAATAATGAAAAGTGCATTAGAGCTGGCTCAAAATGAGGTTTTTCGGACGTATACATCCATCTGTTCCAGCTACTGCTCCAAGAATTCCTTTCTCGTTACCTCACTACGTCCACGCTCTTTCTCCTTGGCACATATCCTAAATACTACAGTAATATAACTTCTCCCGACAGCTGATGCCAAAAGATTCACTAACGATCGGCTTGACTGCAAAAACTGGTTCCCTATCCCGCATTGGCGCTGCAGCACGCTAATGTCAGACCTGGCATAATTTCGTGAACATTCTGCATTTTAGCTGCAGTTTGAATTTTTCCAGCCCTTGACTCAGGTTCGTTACATCCAGCTGAAAGTCTTGTTTTTCCTAATTTCTTTTCCTTGTATATTTAAGCTGCCAAATAAAGTGTATTTACAAAATGTAAAAGAAAAGTATTAATATACTGGACCTCGATGCCCTCAAATGAGCTCACTGTTTATATATATGTGTCTTTCGAACCAGTCGTTTCAGACCACATACACAGGAATTTAAGTTTTGGAGTGTGCGTTTGTTGTTGGGAGAGTGGGTAGTCTATGTGTATGGGAACCCTGACTAAATGTTAAATTATATTTGTACAAACTGGATAAACCTAAAAAAAAATTTAAATGAAGAAAACATGATGCAAACCTGGAAATATAAGGACATAAAAATATGGACAACGTATCTTAAGTACGACATCTTAAGTAGGTGAACTTTACGTTCAGCTATGTGAACAGGATTAAAACATGCATCTTAAACAATATTTCCTGAAAGCAACGTAAGTTCAGAGCCATAGCAGAATGCTTTATATGCACTATCTGATTTATGATACCACGACACCACAGTGCAATACGGAATGGACTGCCAAATGTCAAGTGAGGTGAACACTCTAGTATAAAGGAAGATGAGAACTATTGTGTTGTTTGTAGGGAAGCAGTACATCGGAATGAGTTGGTCAGGAGCACTCTTTGGCTTTGAACGTGGACTAGTAAGCGGATGTTATCTCAGGCACGAATCCATAATGAACATTTCAATGCTTATAGAGCTACTAAAGTCAGCAACGACTGTTGGTGACGTGATCGTGAAGTGGAAGTCATCAGAGATGAATTGAAGTTTGCGTTACGGAGGGCATTAACTAGGATAGTCCATGCAGCTCTGTTGGCAATGTCGCTGTGGTGGTGTAGTGGCTATCACACCTACCTAGTATGCAAGTACACTTGCGTCCAAGAGCTGGCTGGGGCGCAAGCTTTAATTCTTTTTTTAAGTTTCTATCGTTATCGTAGGTAATGATGAGACTCAAATGTCTCGAGGAAAATTTAATTATATCAGAACTATAGATCAAATACTCCTGAGCTACAGGCAGGATATTACCCATTACGTTCAACACTGGGGTGGTATTTCAATACTGGCGAGCCTTCGCAATAGTGACGATGTAAGGAGAGGAAAATAAGCTTAAGACATGAATTGAAGTTGCTGTTAGGGAGGACACTGAGCTACGGTAGTTCGTAAATCTGTGTCAGCTGTACTCCTGCAGTAGTGTAATGACTAACGCACCTGGGTAGTAAGCAAGGAGACTCAAAAATGGTTCAAATGGCTCTGAGAACTATGGGACTTAACATCTATGGTCGTCAATCCCCTAGAACTTAGAACTACTTAAACCTAACTAACCTAAGGACATCACACACATCTATGCCCGAGGCAGGATTCGAACCTGCGACCGTTGCGGTCACGCGGTTCCAATGTGAAGCGCCTAGAACCGCACGGCCACACCGGCCGGCAAGGAGACTCAGGTTCAAGTCCTGGCCAAATTTTAATTAATTTCTTAAGCTTCTATTATTGTCGTAGATATAATCTTACATTACAGCGTTGAGTACTGCACAGAGTAGAGGAACCGGTCGGAGACGATAACCATAGGTATCATCCGTGAGATAATGGCCGGCCGATGTGGCCGAGCGGTTCTATGTGCTACGGTCTGGAACCGCGCGACCGCTACGGTCGCAGGTTCGAATCCTGCCTCTGGCATGGATGTGTGCGATTTCCTTAAGTTAGTTAGGTTTAAGTAGTTCTAAGGTCTAGGGGACTGATGACCTCAGATGTTAAATTCTATAGTGCTCAGAGCCATTTAAACCTTTTTTTTTGAGATAATGGTTTGTCTACAGTAACATTCGTGAATTGGACTGGTCTGCCCAGATTCCCAAACTCAACCCAATGGAACACCGTTTCGGTGAGTTGGAAAGTCGACTTTGCTCGAGACTCCGGAGCCAAATATTACTACCTTTTCTGGTTTCGGCTTCTGAAAAAAATAAATAAATAAATAAGAAAAAAGGCCTGCCATTCCAGCAATTGCCTCCTCCGGCATTTACCCTACCGAAGATTGTTGGAGGGCCCTAACTCCAACGTTCACTTGTCCGAAGGAGCATAAAACGTGATTAATCTGAAGAGACTCATTGGACGTCCAGTTGCGGTACTGGCGTGCAAATTCCATCCCTCGTCGCCGATAAACAGCAGTCAGCATGGGTGCATGAGCCAGGCAGCAACTTCCGAGAGCCATAAAACAGCAACGTTGACGAGACACTGTTGGTTGCCCCTTCGTTCTTCTGGGCTGTCAGTCGCTCAACAGTTGGACGTCTATTCGCGCGTACACATCTCCGCAGCCGTCGTTACCCGTGTCATCTATGGCCCATATTGCACCACAGTTGCCTCTGCGTCAGTTTTGGATAGCGTCATTTTGCTATGCGCGGTATACTTTAACCTCGGTCGCACGTGAACAGTTTACAGACTTAGCCGTTTCGAAAGTACACTACTGGCCATTAAAATTGCTACACTACGAAGATGACGTGCTACAGACGCGAAATTTAACCGACAGGAAGATGCTGTGATATGCAAATGATTAGCTCTTCAGAGCAGTCACACAAGGTTGGCGCCGGTTTTCAACCGATTTCTCATACACAAACAGCAGTTGACCGTCGTTGCCTGGTGAAACGTTGCTGTGATGCCTCGTGTAAGGAGGAGAAATGCGTACCGTCACGTTTCCGACTTTGATAAAGGTCCGATTGTAGCCTATCGTGAATGCGGTTTATCGTATCGCGACATTGCTGCTCGCGTTGTTCGAGATCCAATGACTGTCAGCAGAATATGGAATCGGTGGGTGCAGGAGGGTAATACGGAACGCCGTGCTGGATACCAATGGCCTCGTATCACTAGCAGTCGAGATGACAGGCATCTTATCCGCATGGCTGTAACGGATCGTGCAGCCACGTCTCGATCCCTGAGTCAACAGATGGGGACGTTTGCAAGACAACAACCATCTGCACGAACAGTTCGTCGACGTTTGCAGCAACATGGACTATCAGACTATTAGCTCGGAGACCATGGCTGCGGTTACCCTTGACGCCGCATCACAGACAGGAGCGCCTGCGATGGTGTACTCAACGACGAACCTGGGTGCACGAATGGCAAAACGTCATTTTTTCGGATGAATCTAGGTTCTGTTTACAACATCCTGATGGTTGCATCCGTGTTTGGCGACATCGCGGTGAACGCACATTGGAAGCATATATTCGCCATCGCCCTACTGGTGTATCACCCGGCGTGATCGTATGGGGTGCCATTGGTTACACGTCTCGGTCACCTCTTGTTCGCACTGACGGCACTTTGAACAGTAGACGTTAGATTTCAGATGTATTACGACCCGTGGATCTACCCTTCATTCGATCCCTGCGAAACCCTACATTTCAGCAGAATAATGCGCGACCGCATGTTGCAGGTCTTGTACGGGCCTTTCTGGATACAGAAAATGTTCGACTGCTGCCCTGGCCAGTACATTCTCCGGATCTCTCACCAATTGAAAACGTCTGGTCAATGGTGGCCGAGCAACTGGTCCGTCACAATACGCCAGTCACTACTCTTGATGAACTGTGGTATCGTGTTGAAGCTGCATGGGCAGCTGTATATGTACACACCATCCAAGCTCAATGCTCAGGCGTATCAAGGCCGTTATTATGGCCAGAGGTGGTTGTTTTGGGTACTGATTTTTCAGGATCTATGCACCCAAACTGCGTGAAAATGTGATCACATGTCAGTTCTAGTATAATATATTTGTCCACTGAATACCCTTTTATCATCGGCATTTATTCTTGGTGTAGCAACTTTAACGGCCCGTAGTGTACTTGCACCCTCGGCCCGAAAGCCAATGATCCAGCCGTTTTGAACGTCAGATAAATCACTGCGTTTCCTCCTGACATGCTTTATATACGTTACCTGCTGCCTCATGTCGTCTGTGAATGGTTGTTGGACTTTGACGTCGAATGTGGGCACCGGTCTCATTAATGTGACTGGATCGTGTATTATAATGGACGACATCTAATTAAGAATTGTGTTGAGGAACGAGGCATTGAGATAAATAAAATTTATTATAAAACTAGTGAAATCAACTACCTTAGCCCCCATATTCGAGTTCTTACATCATACGGTGATGAGCCAAAACGTTATGACTACAGCCAACCTCTAGACTGACATCCGCTCGTGGCGCTGCAGGCACGTGACGCCGTAAGAATAGTAGTTATGCCCTCTTTTTAATAATAACTGTTTAGGGAGGGATGTTTGTTGCCAGTAAAAGATAACAAAGAAAAGAAAATCACGTGGTGAAGCCTTGTGCTTGTATCCGTAGCGCCACACTACTTACTCACGTCTGTGTCCCCGTGTTACCGGTTGTGCAGTCCTCGTAGTACAAACCAATGTTACAGCCATAATGTAAGGAGACCTGTTCACACCTAAATTCGATTAGGGACAAAAAAACATGGAAGTTTATTGAGAAATAGGTAATGACAATGCCCAACCATAGTGGCCTTCAACCAACAAGGCAGATAGCCACCACGAAAAAGTAGCAATTTACTTACATCATATCGGAAGAAACAACGTAGACAGAGTTGGGGGGGGGGGGGGTGGCAAAGTTGAACGCTCATTCTTCGAAGCAGGATGGCTGCTTAGGGTTCAGCGGCCTATCGACTACGTGAACATTAGAGACGGAGCGCAAGGTCGGATTGTTTCAAGGATGGGGAAAGAAATCGGCTGTGGCCTCTTAAAGTAGCCATCCCGACAATTGGAGTGATTCAGGAAAATCACGACAAAGCTAAATGTGGATGATATGACGCGGTTTTAAACCGTCGTCTTCCTAAATGCGAGTCTGCATTCAAAACCTCTTCGTAATCGTATCTACAGCTCTATTTAGTACTTGATCTTGGGATAGAGTCCAGTACACTAAGATGAGCTCACCCAGTTGGCCGTGCGGTCTAACGCACGGCTTTCCGGAGCGGAAAGGAACGCCAGGTCCCCGGCACAAATCCGCCCAGCGGATTTGTGTCGAGGTCCGGTGAACCGGCCAGTCTGTGGATGGCTTCTGGGCAGTTTTCCATCTGCCTCGGCGAATGCGGGCTGGTTCCCCGTATTCTACCTCAGTTACACTATGTCGGCGATTGCTGCGCAAACAAGTTCTCCACGTACGCGTACACCACCTTTACTCTACCACGCAAACATAGGGGTTACACTCGCCTGGTGTGAGACGTTCCCTGGGGGGTCAAGCGGGGGCCAAACCTCACAATATCCCTGGGTTCGGTGTGGGGCGGCGGGGGGGTGAAGTGGACTGCGGTAGTCGTCGTGGGGTTGTGGATCACTGCGGCTACGGCGGGGACGGAACCTCTGCGTCGTTTCTAGCTCCCCGGTTAACATACAATACACTGACGAAAGTCATGGTATGTCTCGTAATATCGTGGCAGACCTTCTTTTGTTCAGTATAGTATAACAACTCGAGGTGGCATGGACTCATCAAGTCTTAGGAAGACCCCTGCAGATATACTGAGCCATGCTGCCTCTATAGCCGTCCATAATTGCAAAAGTGTTGCCGGTGCAGGATGTTGTGCACGAAGTGACCTCTTGAAAATGTCCCATAAATATTCAATGGGATTCACGTCGGCAATATAGATGGCCAAATTATTCGCTCTAATTGTCCAGTATCAATTGCGAAAAATTGTGGCCCTGTGACACGGCGCATTGCCATCCACAAAAATTTCGTCTTTGTTTGGGAAAATGAAATCCATTAATGACGAGGAGGCGCATTGGTTAGCATACTGGACTCGCATTCTGGAGGACGACGGTTCAATCCCGCGTCCGGCTATCCTGATTTAGATTTTCCGCGATTTCCCTAAATCGCTTCAGGCAAGTGCCAGGATGATTCCTTTGAAAGGGCACGGCCGACTTACCACCCCATCCTTCCCGAATCCGATGAGACCGATGACCTCGCAGTTTGGTCTCTTCCCCCAAATCAACCCAACCCTACCATAAGCATTTCCAGCCAGTCAATGATCGTTTCATTTCCATCAGAGGACGCAGTCCAACCTTTGTGGTGCCACTACCAGCTTGCACAGTGCTTTACATCTACATCTACATGTACATACATACTCCGCAATCCACCAGACGGTGCGTGGCGGAGGTTACCTCGTACCACTGCTAGCATCTTCTCTCCCTGTTCCATTCCCAAACAGAACGAGGGATAAATGACTGCCCATATGCCTCTGTACGAGCCGTAATCTCTCTTATCTTATCTTTGTGGTCTTTCCGCGAAATGTAAGTTGGCGGCAGAAAAACTGTACTGCAGTCAGCAGTAACAAATCTAGCAGCCCGCCTCTGAATTGCTTCTATGTCCTCCCTCAATCCGACCTGATAGGGATGCCAAACGCTCGAGCAGTACTCAAGAATAGTTCGTATTAGTCTTTTATAAGTAGTCTCCTTTACAGATGAACCACATCTTCCAAACATTCTACCAATGAAACGAAGGCGACTATCCGCCTTCCCCACAACCGCCATTACATGCTTGTCCCACTTCATATCGCTCTGCAATGTTACGCCCAAACATTTAATCGACGTGACTGTGTCAAGCGTTGCACTACTAATGGAGTATTCAAACATTACAGGATTATTTTTCCTATTCATTTGCATTAATTTACATTTATCTATATTTAGAGTTAGCTACCATTCTTTACACCACAAATCATGTCCAAGTCATCTTGTATTCTCCTACAGCCACTCAACGACGACACCTTCCCGTACACCACAGCATCATGAGCAAACAGCCGCACATTGCTAACCACCCTATCCAAAAGATCATTCATGTAGATAGAAAACAACAGCGGACCTACCACACTTCCCTGGGGCACTCCAGATGATACCCTCACCTCCGATGAATACTCACCATCGAGGAAAACGTACTTGGCTCTATTACTTAAGAAGTCTTCGAGCCACTCACATACTTGGGAACCAATCCCATATGCTCGTACCTTAGTTAGGAATCAGCAGTGGGGCACCGAGTCAAACGCTTTCAGGAAGTCAAGGAATATGGCATCCGTCTGATACACTTCATCCATGGTTCGCAAGATATCATGTTGTTGATAACTTGGATCTGTAGCTTCGTGGGGTCTGCGCCACACTCTAATCCTACCATCAGTTCTTATCCACTGAAATAGGGACTCATCTGACTTGGCCGCGGCTTTTCAGTCGTCTAGGGTCCAACCAATATGGTCACGATTCCAGGAAAGGCGCTACAGGCGATGTTGTTGATGTCAGCAAAGGCACTCCCTCCAGTCGTCTGCTGCCATAGCCCATTAACGTCAAATTTCGCCGCACGTCCGTCTTTCGTCCCATATTAATTTCTGTGGTTATTTCACGCAATGTTGCTTGTCTCTTCGCACTGATAACTCTACGCAAACGCCGCTGCTCGCGGTCTTTAAGTGAAGGCCGTGAGCCACTGCGTTGTCCGTGGTGAGAGGTAATGCCTGTAATTAGGTATTCTCGACACAATCTCGATATTGTGAAGCTTGGAGTATTGAATCCCCTAACGATTTTTGAAATGCAGTGTCCCATGCATTTAGCTCCAACTACCATCCCGCGTTCAAAATCTATTCAAACGGCTCTGAGCACTATGAGACTTAACATCTGTGGTCATCAGTCCCCTAGAACTTAGAACCACTTAAACCTAACTAACCTAAGGACATCACATACATCCAAGCCCGAGGCAGGATTCGAACCTACGACCGTAGCGGTCACGCGGTTCCAGACTGAAGCGCCTAGAACCGCACGGCCACAGCGGCCGGCTTCAAAATCTGTTAATTTCCTTTGTGCGGCCATGATCACGTGGGAAATCTTTTCACTTTAATCGCCTGAGTACAAATGACATCTCCGCTAGTGCACTGCCCTTTCATACCTTATGTATACGCGATACTACCGCCGTCTGTATGTGTATGTCACTATCCCATGACCTTTGTCACATCAGTGTATGCAGTAAGGGTGACGCTGGTGGAGATGAGTTTCCGCTCTGCGCCGTTCTCCCGGCCGCCCGCAGCATTTTGAGACGCTGGTTGCGTTCCACTGCGGCTGGACGTGCTGCAGCCTTCGTTCTTTATTAATGCCGTGAGTTATGTGCCGATAAATCTGGCCCGGGCGGACACCACTAGCGGCGAATCGCCCAGCGCCGCCATGTTTTATGCCTTCTCCCAAAAACCAACACAAAGAATAATTGGAAACCGCAGGCCTTCAAGTGCGAGTGCGGAACGGCCAGAAGTTCCACGGGCAAGCTGGTCCCTGCTTCCTGGTCGAGCGTGATTGCTTCCTAACGACGCAGTGCGTCAAAGAGGGAGAGAGTGTGTGCGCAGGAAGATTTTTGTTGAGAACTAATGAAGAGGTACTGTCACGGTATGTGACAGAAAAGCTAGAGGAATCTAATATGGAAGGAACGCTTTTCGCGGATGGTGCTGTAGTATACAGGAGGTTGCAGCAATAAAAAAGTTGCAGCGAAATGCAGGAAGATCTGCAGCGGATAGGCACTTGGTGCAGGGAGTGGCAACTTGCGGCGGCGCGGTTCTTTCCGGCCCTTCACGACGGACCTGCACCTACCTGTGAACGTTGTCTCAGCAGATCATCAGTAGGAAAGCCGAGTGAAACCTACTGTACTTCGACTGAACCAGGCTGCAATTAAAGTCACTAATCTACGTTTCTGGAGAAACATGAAATGAAAAGTTGGAAATTTTGTCATCAATTAATATATTCTGATGCTTAGGTGAACAAATATCACTGCCAAGCCCGTGCCAGTCTTAACAGTCACTCACAATCCCTTTCAATCATGTTAGCAAGTTTATGGCGTTGCATTTCCCGAAAACGTAATAGCTACAAAAATACTGATTGTTTTTGATCGAGAATGTTCGCCAAAAATTAAGTCTGTTGGTACCAAATACAGTCACTGTTTTTAGCCACTGCTCAATACGCCACGCGGAATTTATGTCTTTTCTTGTCACAAAATTCACTTAAAAATTGCGAAATTTCTACACACACGTCGGAGTAATTATGCCGTCACTTTCCAACACTTTTGATGTATGAAACACTGCTAGATCCGGCAACCTATCATTTCCATCGGAACTACTACTGCACACGTCCGATCTCTTTCATGGATAGGCTTCGACTCCTCTCTAGAATAAGTCTTCTCTAGCAGCAGAGAAAGGCGCACGAAGAATATTGCTTTACCATTGGTCAGTTTACTTAACAGCCAATAGCAAAACAACATTCTCCCGCGTCAGTCCGCGTTTTTCATCCACAACCAATCACAAAATAGTAAACCTAACGACTGCACTTTTTACCGACGTAATTATCTAATATACTGAAGTTT
This sequence comes from Schistocerca piceifrons, assembly GCF_021461385.2. NCBI lineage: Eukaryota > Metazoa > Arthropoda > Insecta > Orthoptera > Acrididae > Schistocerca > Schistocerca piceifrons. Next base: position 950,540,315 of record NC_060139.1, read on the forward strand.
TCTTTATGCATAAAGTTATTTACTATTGTTATTTATACCCGAATTAACTTTTCCTTTAGCATAAACTTTCTTTACAAAACTATTCTACAAAAGTCCCCCTTGTCCATATCCATACTTCTTCGAATGTTTCCACACTAAATCCTACTACATAACTCGTTAAACTATTGTCATCATATTAACCTTAAACCACACTCACGCATCATTCATACTGTTCAAACATATCTATAACATTTTACATGCACAAAAAGACATAATAATACTTTATGAAAATAATAGAACACTTTATGAAAAACATTCTATTACTTTAGTGCACTCTAGTAGGCACAATCGAAACTAAAATCACAGTCCCCCTATCCAATATTGTCCTCTATCGGCTGATACATAAACTACGTGCGCGTCCAGCTTCGCGTCACCATCTGTCACTATCCAGCTCTGAGACACATCTCCCACTCAACCGCCTCCAAGGCAGGATCGTTATACGGCGCTACGCCTCAAACTGACCCTTAACATAGACAAATGTAATGTATTGCGAATACATAGAAAGAAGGATCCTTTATTGTATGATTATATGATAGCGGAACAAACACTGGTAGCAATTACTTCTGTAAAATATCTGGGAGTATGCGTACGGTACGATTTGAAGTGGAATGATCATATAAAATTAATTGTTGGAAAGGCGGGTGCCAGGTTGAGATTCATTGGGAGAGTCCTTAGAAAATGTAGTCCATCAACAAAGGAGGTGGCTTACAAAACACTCGTTCGGCCTATACTTGAGTATTGCTCGTCAGTGTGGGATCCGTACCAGGTCGGGTTCACAGAGGAGATAGAGAAGATCCAAAGAAGAGCGGCGCGTTTCGTCACAGAGGTATTTGGTAGGCGTGTTAGCGTTACGGAGATGTTTAACAAACTCAAGTGGCAGACTCTGCAAGACAGGCGCTCTGCATAGCGGTGTAGCTTGCTGTCCAGGTTTCGAGAGAGTGCGTTTCTCGATGAGGTATCGAATATATTGCTTCCCCCTACTTATACCTCCCGAGGAGATCACGAATGTAAAATTAGAGATTCGAGCGCGCACGGAGGCTTTCCGGCAGTCGTTCTTCCCGCGAACCATACGCGACTCGAACAGGATAGGGACGAAATGACAGTGGCAATTAAAGTGCCTTCCGCCACACACCGTTGGGAGGCTTGCGCAGTATAAATGTAGATGTAGATTCTGTAATGCAGTCAGAGTTTGATACAGCATTAAATGATCTGAGCTTAAGAAGGAATCGATGAAGTACCTATGGAGTAGTTTCTACTGGAGGCGTACAGTAGTGAAACTCAGTATTAAAGCATGGGTGTTTGTAGGAAAATTAACATTTTCGGCTGGAATAGTTGTGCACTTTGCATATGCGCTAGTATGAGCTCCAGTATTACTGACAAGTGTAGTACCGCATTTAATGTCAGCAGTAAAGTACATGATAAGATAATTAACGTGTTACAGTGTGGATCTAGTATAAAGGCAGTCGGCTTTGTGTGGTGTTAGTGCATAGAAATCAGACGCCATCAGAGACACTGCACGTTATTTACATAAACCGCGATTGTAAAGCTTCTCTGTAAAGCTTCTGTAAAGTTTGGAAGGTAGGAGACGAGGTACTGGCAGAACTAAAGCTGTGGGTACCGGGCGTGAGTCGTGCTTCGGTAGCTCAGTTGGTAGAGCACTTGCCCACGAAAGGCAAGGGTCCCGAGTTTCAGAATTTGTTAGAATGTATGAGAACCTACAGAAGGAAAGTCTTATGTTTCGACAATAAAATGCATTTGTGCATGTTTCTGCTACAACCAAAAGTGGTTTGTAGATAAATATATCGATTTCTTGCCCTTGCCTGCACGTATCTCTGTTACGAACACGTGGAAAACCGTTAGCGAATATTCGTAATGTATGTTTATCGCAACGGAAGGCAATCTGAGGCAGTATGTGAGCTGACAAGTTCAATACGAGAAGAATGGGCAACAATTTTACTGCAAGAACTATAAATCCTGGAAAAAATCAGTGCCAAAGGGAATTTTTGAGGTAATTAGAAAGAACGGAAGTTGGATAAAGTACTAACAATACAATAACATAATTGGACTGTGAGTGCATTTATACCAATTTCCACAAAGAAAATGCCAACATCTTATTTTGTTACTCTAATTATGAAAGAAATATGTAATTCTGTCATGATTGTTTATATCTCATATGTATCAACAACTTCGATAATAAATTCGATACAGTACGCTACAGACATTGTACTAATACATCCGTAGGAACCCTCCTCTTATAATGGTTTCCACCACCGTAACGATAACAGCTTATTTAAGATTACTTTTTTAAAAAAGTCTGTGAAGCGTTGGGATTCCCGTCATATGTTCAGATAAGTGTTATCGGCATCTTTCCCGTCATATGATCAGATAAATGATATCGACATCTTTCCAAAGAAGGCAAATGTGGCTAAAAATGGAACCTACTTCACGACTAGTTCCAACTTTTAAATTGCTGAGCTGAATATACTGTATAGAGATGAATAAGAAGAAGATTGAAGATGTACTGGAAGGAGGTCAGTTTGGTATCTGTACAAACTGCAGATAATCTTTCACTCCTTGTGTTTTATCAGCGCCACTTTCATAATTTCGAGGAATGTATTCCAGTCCACACTGTCAGAAACTTTCAGTCACTCTAAAAATACAACAAGCTTACGTTTGCCTCTTATCAGTCTAACATGGGATCATTCAGCTATAGGATATTTATAATTATTTATACTTATTGTACGTGAAGTTCACACTCGAATATTAATCCCCAAAAATAGCTCGATGCAGCTACCAAAAATTTTCGAGAAAATAGATTTTGTGATTTTGCGACCAGCTGTAATATGCCAAGGTAAAGTCGATTTTTCTCGAAAGGCCTTGTGGTAGAATGCTCGCACGCGACATCCGGGTTTTAGGTTCGATTCCTGTCTCGAGCCAATTTTTAAACAGAGGTGCGTGTCATGCTAGTAATCCCATGAAGTTTAAAACACACAAGAATGGAAAAAACGAGTAGCTTCTGAAACGAGTAATTGCTGTTCCTGTCTCGTTTTGGTCATTATTTTTTTCCTTTCTCGCTCCGGTTGAATACCTGTGACATTTAAATCTAAAATTTATCAAATAATTGCAAGCTAACAGATCTCTAACCGCTATTTTCATGAAAAATGCACGACTTATTGGTTGTAATAACATATCACATACACGATTCCAGTTTTCATTGCAAATACATATTTTTAATTACTGATCTTTTGTAAGAGATTGTTTGAATTAAAAATAACGTTAGAGTTTAAATTCTTTTTCACAGTAATATATTTTACGTTTCATGTAAATTTTCATGCACCTTTATTTAAAATTGTGGCAGGGCTGGGAATCGAACCTTTGACACACACGTGATAGGCAAACATTCTATCTTGCAGCTATACGACTTGCCGGAAAAAAAACGACTTTGCTTTAACATTTTAACGGCGGTCGAAAACTTCGAAGTCGGTTTTCTCGATAATTTTCAGAGCAGCATCGAACTACCATTGATGACTAATTTTAAATACGAACTTCGTCTGTTATAAACATAAAAATACATATATCCGATTACCATGTGGTTCCCTTGTAAGATTAGTCGTCGGATCAGTAGACTGGCTCTCGTGTTATAGCATTTCTACTGAACCTGAACTGATGTTCCCCGAAGTAGGCATCAACTATCTTTTTCATTCGTTTGTAAATCATTACTGTCAGTACTTTGTAGCCCTGTACTGCTAAAACTGATTGGTCGGTAATGTTCACACTTGTACGAAGCTGCCTTTTTGAAACTAGAATCATTAAACTCGTCTTGAAACCTAATGATATGTCGCCTGTCTCGTATTTCTTGCACACCAGGTGGAACGTTTGGTCATGGTATGTTCTCCCAATAATCTTGATAATTCTGAGGGACTTTCATCGACTACAGGTGCCTTGTTTCGAATAAACACTTTCAGAGGTCTGCTAAATTTATCTCGTTGTACCACATGTACCGCTACAACTTTCTCAGTTACTTTTCAATTTCCATAATACTGTCTTCAAGTTCCTTTCCTTTCGTAAATCAGTGTAGTTAGAGAAAGACTTCTTGAACTGAGCTATATATTTGTTTGATCGTGATCAGATTCAAAGAGTAGAACAGTATGCTTGATGGAAAAATGACACACACAGTTTGGCATCATCGCAAGCCAATGGCCGTAATTCGGAGCGTAGGTACATGCTAAACTACTAACACAACAGAAATAGTGCTCAGGTGCGTTATCTGTCTTTAAAACAACCAATACCTTCAGAAACTGCTGACGAATGACACAGCATTGGATGCCAGCTGCAGATAGCCAATAACTGCGAGAGCTATAACTAACAGTTGCATTTGGGAGAATTAAGCCGGAATGTTAGCCATTTCGAAGCGAAAGTCCATATGACACCATCAGTCAACGCTCGCGTTCGATGCCGAAACGCAACGCGTAACTGATGCGATATTTGCGTGAAGTTTATGGCGCGTATTTTTCCAGTTTCCGTATTCTGGTGGCAGAGATAATTTTTCATCTCATCCTCTGCAACAGATAAATCTGCGGAGAGACGCGGGAAAACTCTGATTTATCACCGGAATGGGTACAGACGCAACTGGCGAAATGGTCCGCTATTTCTGGATTATGTTAAATGTTGGGAGGGTCGCTGCGCGAGCGAACATTTACAAAATTTATTAGGGCGGTACATAAAGAGTAACGAACGGTATTATAATAGGGCAATCTAGAGGAGTTATAGTCCTGTTCCTGGCACCCTAGACACAATAAGGCAAACATTTCGCGACATCGTTTCCGGAACTCCAGATAAAAGCTAACAGCTATTGAATTCACTCAGACTACGACATTCATACCAATGTATTATGCTGCAAACTACAGAGCTAACCACAGGAAATGAAAGTTACTCAACAGTAGCTAGCGACACAATTTATGGGATTAAAATGACTCATTTCCGTTAAACGTATACACTAGACTACAAAAATACCACTATAATTCTCTGATTTTTAGCGACTAATATTAGCCTGTATCGCTGAAGACTGAACCCATAACTATAGGTGCAGATATTCCTGAACTTAAATTAGGTTATCAGTTAAATTGAAGGGAGTTGGGATGGAGAGGGAGAGGGGTAAAACAAATCTTTCGGCGGGCGTCTGATTCCCGTAAAGTTTACTGGTGTATACCGACCCCTGAGATTTTACTGAGGAAAATATGAACACAATAACGATCAAAAGGTCCCGTGTTACATGTTGTTGTTGTTGTTGTTGTTGTTGTTGTTGTGGTTGTGGTCTTCAGTCCTGAGACTGGTTTGATGCAGCTCTCCATGCTACTCTATCCTGAGCAAGCTTCTTCATCTCCCAGTACCTACTGCAGCCTACATCCTGCTGAATCTGTTTAGTGTATTCATCTCTTGGTCTCCCTCTACGATTTTTACTCTCCATGCTGCCCTCCAATACTAAATTGGCGATCCCTTGATGCCTCAGTACATGTCCTACCAACCGATCCCTTCTTCTAATCAAGTTGTGCCACAAACTTCTCTTCTCCCCAATTCGATACAATACCTCGTCATTAGTTATGTGATCTACCCATGTAATCTTCAGCATTCTTCTGTAGCACCACATATCAAAAGCTTATATTCTCTTCTTGTCTAAAATATTTATAGTCCATGTTTCACTTCCATACATGGCTACACTCCATACAAACACTTTCAGAAACGACTTCCTGACACTTAAATCTATACTCGATGTTAACAAATTTCTCTTCTTCAGAAGCGCTTTCCTTGCCATTGCCAGTCTACATTTTATATCCTCTCTTCTTCGACCATCATCAGTTATTTTGCTCCCCAAATAGCGAAACTGCTTTCCTACTTTAAGTGTCTCATTTCCCAATCAAATTCCCTCAGCATCACCCGACTTCATTCGACTACATTCCATTATCGTCGTTTTGCTTTTGTTGATGGTCATCTTATATCCTCCTTTCCAGACACTGGCCATTCCGTTCAGCTGCTCTTCGAGGTCCTTTGCTGTCTCTGACAGAATTACAATGTCATCCGCGAACCTCAAAGTTTTTATTTCTTCTCCATGGATTTTAATACCTACTCCGAATTTTTCTTTTGTTTCCTTTACTGCTTGCTCAATATACAGGTTGAATAACATCGGGGAGATGCTACAACCCTGTCTCAGTCCCTTCCCAACCACTGCTTCCCTTTCATGTCCCTCGACTCCTATAACTGCCATCTGGTTTCTGTACAAATTGTAAATAGCCTTTCGCTCCCAGTATTTTTCCCCTGCCACCTTCAGAAGTTGAAAGAGAGTATTCCAGCCAACATTGTCAAAAGCTTTCTCTAAGTCTACAAATGCTAGAAACGTAGGTTTGCCTTTTCTTAATCTAGCTTCTAAGATAAGCCGTAGGGTCAATATTGCCTCACGTATTCCAACATTTCTACTTAATCGAAACTGATCTTCCCCGAGGTCGGCTTCTACGAGTTTTTCCATTCGTCTGTAAAGAATTCGCGTTAGTATTTTGCAGCTGTGACTTCCTGCAACATGTAAAAACGAACAAATATTGTGATTTAACATTGTATTGACATCGGTGTCATGTGAGACACAGTAATAGTTGTCATTGGATGGCTTGTTAACATTTGTTATTGCTACTCTATATGCGTGGAAAATATAGGTAGATACGTAAAGGCCAGAAAAAAATGCAGCAGTGAACAGAACTGCAAGTACAGAACCGAAACAACAAGTTAGACAAGTACTTAAATACAGTTCAAACTGTGTTTATATAGGGTGGCAATTAATGAACTCTATGAAATAAAAATGTCATAACGTCTCAACGGGTTGCATTAGGACGTTCAAACTGTACGGTTGGCCGCGGGGCATTGTGGGAAGTAGTGTGCACGTGCATGGTTTGGTTTAGCTACGAAGCCCTTTTTCTATTGGATGGGTTCATCAATAAGCAGAATTCGCTTATTCTGGGGACTGAGAATCCGCATTTTGTGATCGAGAAGTCTCTTCATCCTCAACGGGTGACTGTGCTGTGTGCAATGTCCTGTCGCGGAATAATCGCTGTGATATTCGTTGATGGTACGGTGACTTACGAACGGTACGGGAAGATTTAGGAAGACGATCTCATCCCCACTATCCAGTGACGCTGATTTCACACAAAATGTGGTTCATGCAAGATGGAGCCCGACCTCATCGAAGAAGGAGAGTGTTTGATGTCCTGGAAGAGCACGTTGGGGACCCATTCTGGCTCTGGGGTATTCAGGGGTCAGTGGTATGGGCGTCGATTGGTCGCCATATTCTCCGGATGTGAACACATGCGATTCCTTTTTCTGGGGCTATATTAAAGACAAGATGTTCAGCAGTAATCCCAAAACCGTTGCTGAGCTGAATATAGGCATTCACGCACTGCATCGATGTTCCGACACTTCAGCGGATTATGCAGAACTTCGTGTGCGCCCCATCACTACCGCGGGACTTATACGGTCGCAGGTTCGAATCCTGCCTCGGGCATGGATGTGTGTGTTGTCCTTAGGTTAGTTAGGTTTAAGTAGTTCTGATTTCTAGGGGACTGATGACCTAAGGTGTTAACTCTCATAGTGCTCAGAGCCATTTGAACCATGGTCAGGGTTTAATAAATCTGTATTCTGCAAATGGGCGGCTGTTATTTTCAATTCATTGAAACTCTTGTATGCACATTTTCTGAGCGCAGCCATGTTCAGAATCTTAAAATATGAATTGTTCGTATGATAATGATCTAAGAAAGCTCGGCAATAGCTGTTGAGATCAACTCCTGAGGCAAGAAGTGAAATACAAACCGTCGAAAACAGGTAGAATGAATTACGGTATTTAATTAAATTATTGTGTATAACAAGCTCAGAAACAAATATTAATGGACCAGGTAGAAACAACATTCTCTGCTTTAGGACTGACTATGAAGCGAAATTAATAGGTTGGTAATTCTCTTGCAAATATGTTATCGTGGTGTAATATACAGAGAAAACTTCAGACATGTTCAAAGTTCACTCTTTGTTCCCTTGGATGAAACAGTTTTGACGAATTACCACACTGCGGTGCTAAAATGGTTGAAATGGCTCTAAGCACTATGGGACTTAAATCTCAGGTCATCAGTCCCTGACACGGTTCTAACTCAAGCGTTTTATCCACGAGTAATTCCTACACTCATGGAGTATAAAGTCAATTAAATATTCAAGGAGCTTGTAAGTAAAAAAATTGATTTTAATAATGCTCTGTAGGTGAGAAAATAATTCTGTTTTACTAAATTCATTAATACGTAATGTCAAATTAAATTTACGGTTCTAGTTCCCGAATATTACTGCCAAAATTTTCAACATAAATATGTTTGTACTACAGGAGCAAACTGACAGGTATGACTGTGTACAACAACAGCTTTTAGCAGTTACTTGCTTCTCCCCACAGATCACGACGTATTATTTATTTGTTAAAACATGCGAATCCAGCTTCCGTACGCAAAGTAACTGAAAATCAGCAGTAAACAAATAATACTTCAGGTTCCTCTAATATTGTGTATCCGTACAAAAGTAGTAACGCAGCAGTAGTTGAATCTTTTGTGTTATGGCGGTGTATATAAGTTTTATGAATTCACAAGTTTTCTTTGAAGCTATAATAGGCATTCAGTTTTTAATCAAAAAATTACTGGACGATAAGCATAAAAATTTGGTTATAACATTTCTCCTATTATTTTTACGATACGAGCAGTTATTTAAAAGTAAAAATATTAGTTCAAAGTACGTGGAATATAAAGGGAAAAAACATTCAATAAATGGAATACAGCGAATGAAAGCATGTTTCCCCCGTGTACCGGTAACATTAGCTGGACGATGATTCCTGATATAACACAACGTTTCCACATGGCTTTAAGTTTCCTTTTGTCGGTATGACGAAATACTGCTGCTTGTGCCTCTAAGAGATGTAGATAGATGGCTTTGACATCTGTGAATTTGAATGAAGGAGGCCATTTGTTCCTTTCAGAGTATTAGCGTTTGTGTATATCCACTCTAAACAGTAGATTAAAATCTTCCAGCAGCAACTGGTTTGTTTGACAAGGTCTTTAGTCCTTCGTTTAAACATACGAGTTATTAATGACCAACTGATTCGAAAAAAGGAGATACGATTGTGGGACTCTAAAAACACCCTCTGGCTTACACCGAGGGTCAGCTTGTGCAGAAAAATGTTGGTGTGTGTTTTAGCAATGAGGTCACTTATTAAATTCAAATGCATGTCAGATTAGAATTACAGTCACGCGATATTTAGAGGTCAACTAAGCATATAATGGGACACAGTGATATGGCACAGTGGTTAGCAAATTGCACTCGTAGCTGAGAGGGGGAGGTTCTAATCCCCGACTTCCCATTCACAGTTACGTTTTCCTTGATTTCCCTAAATCATTTAAAGACAATGGCAGGATGTTTCCTTTGAATAGCAAACGGGATATTTCTCTCACCATCCTTCCACCAGTCTGAGTTTGTACTCAGTCTATAATACCCTCTACGTCGACGTAACGTTAAGCTCTAAGCCTCAGTCCTATTCTTCCTGATAATGACCGGGAAAATAAGAATGGAAGACCAAATACGAAGTGCTTTTATTATAATGACTGAAAGACAGAAATGTAGCCTTTCGTCCATGCTATTGACTGCTGCCGTCGAAGAAGGGATGACGGAAGTTAAGGAAACGTTAAAGAGTGCGATTAAAATTCAGGGTGAAACAATGTCAATGACTAGAATTGCTGATGACACTGCTAGCGACGAAGAGTTACAGGATACGGTGAACGAAATGAACAGTCAAATGAGTATAGTGTATGGATAGAGACTAAACTGAATAAAGAACAAAGTAATGAGAAATAGCAGAAATCAGATTAGCAATAAACTTAACATAAAAGTTGATGACCACGAGTTAGACGAGGTTAAGTAATTCTTCTACTTGGAAGCGAAATAATATGTGAGAGACAAAGGAAGGAGAACATAAAAAGCATAAAAAGCAGACCAGCTAGGACAAATATGGCATTCCTAGACAAAAGAAGTCTATTAGCATCAAACACTGGCCTTCATCTGCAGAAGAATTTTCTGAGAATGCACATTTGGAGAAGAGTATTGTTCGGAAGTGAAAATAATTTACATGGTACTAGAGGTAGCTGTATAGGGTAAAAACTGTAGAGGAAGACAGACACTGGCAAGTGCTGCTCTAAGATAAAGGGGGTGACTCATGAAAGAAGTTTGTGGCGAGTTGTCAGAGGACGGATGACCAAAAGAGAACTCTAGGAAATGTGGGAAGAGTCCGGAGGATAAACAAATGAACTACCGTGATCGGTGCTACTTAGTAACTCGACCGCCGGCACCATTTTATAGATTTCTGTTGTCCTCTGATGTTTATAACTAGATCGATCTGTCATAACACGAAAAAGTGAAGGGAAATGTAAATACAGAGGAATTAAAAATGAATATAGTGATTACAAACTTCTGTAACTATTTTATGCACACCGGTACGTTGATAAGAACTACTGAAAATGTAAAAAGAAAAGTTTAAAATCCCTACTGTTTCGAAAGCACAGTGAATCGGTAAGTTGTGATAAGGTCTTATGGGACCAAACTGCTGAGGTCATCGGTCCCTAAGCTTACGCACTACTTAATCAAATTTAAACTAACTTACGCTAAGGACAACACTCACATCCATGCCCGACGGAGGACTAGAACCTCCGACGGGGGGAGCCGCGCGGACCGTGACAAGGCGCCCCAGACCGCGCGGTTACCCCTCTCGAGTGAATCGGCAATCGGGAAATGTACAAATGTCCACACATTTTTAATCAAAAAAATGGTTCAAATGGCTCTAAGCACTATGGGACTTAACATCTGAGGTCATCAGTCCCCTAGAACGTAGAACTACTTAAACCTAACTAAACTAAGGACATCACACACATCCATGCCCGAGGCAGGATTCGAACCTGCGACTGTAGCAGCAGCGCGGTTCCGGACTGGAGCACATTTTTAAATCGACATGTCTCAATCTGTTGGATAATTCGTACTGGACATGAAGACACTGTGTTCTGCTCCTGGCCATCACAAGGATATCCAACGATCTAAAACACCTTAGTCCACCTGAAGATTACGGCAGACCCAGCGACATGTGTAGTGGTATTAAAACAAAAATAATACTGACTGAGGCAGTGTACTAACAGTTGTTTGTATCTAGTTACTCGCATCCCTGATGAAGAGGACCGTTACGGACGATGTTTATGCCTTATAAAGAAAGTAAAAATAATTTTCTTCAGGTACTCTTTAATTTTCATGTAATTCTTACTGATCTATCGCTGTGCTTTAATCAGTTACAGCGATCTGTAACTGCTATATTCTTTTTCAATTGCTCCTTATTTGCATTTCCTTTCACTATTTCTTGTCATGATAAATCGATGAAGTTGTAAACTTTGGAGGAGAACAAATATCTTCAAATATAGATTTTGGGTCGAGTTACTGAATAGCTCTACACAACTGAAACTGCACAGTAGCTTCAATACTTTCGAAAAGGCTATCAAGAATCCTGCCACAGTTCAAATGGCTCTGAGCACTATGGGACTTAACATCTTAGGTCATCAGTCCCCTAGAACTCAGAACTACTTAAACCTAACTAACCTAAGGACATCACACACATCCATGCCAGAGGCAGGATTCGAACCTGCGACCGTAGCCTGCGACAGTGATCTCTTTTTTTGTACAGCAGGTTAAAATGCCACTTTAGTCTTGCGTTGAGATCAGCCTGCAGGCGCTACGGAAACCGATTGCCGTGTAGAGAGGAGAGTAGCACAGACACGTGATATCAATTTTTTGGAGTCTCACGCCAACACACGCATTCACCCCGGCGGCAGTCGTCACAATTCTCCCCGAAAGTGGCTTCTCGGCCACACAGAACGTGGGCGGCGGTGGATCAGCTAGGCTCCAGAAACCGCCATCAATCAATGAGGGTGCCAACAGGAAGGTCCAGTCAGATAGGGCGGCTGGAAGGTAGAGAGGGTGCAGAAACGGTGGGCCAGTGGGTGGAGTAGGGGAATGGGTAAGAGGGGTAGCAAAGAATGCCTGCGATCCATCAATGCCGCCTAAAACCGAGCCATGCCCTACAGCTCAACCTCAGTCTTTTCCAAACAACAATGTTTTCTTTTGAGATTGACGTCACCAAAAATTCGTGCAGCATGAGTGCACTGTGTACCTTCAGCAGAAAATTTATCGCTGATTGAAGTATTTAAAGCAATTTTATGAATGAAAGCCCTCACTAAAAAGCGGGTAAGTCCAATGTAATTTCGTCGGTCGTGGAACAATATTACGGAGATGGGTAGTTGAGTCTAGGAGCATATGTTTGGTTTGGGAAATCAGAGGAGAGAACTGTGGGCTCAATGCTGTGGAGGCGTTCCGTGAATCGCGTCGGTATAATTCTGTCCGAACGGTAAGGTTCCAGGTTCGAATCCCGGCAAGGCACACAGTTTTAATCTGCCAACAATTTAGTAAAGCCGGCCGGAGTGGCCGAGCGGTTCTGGGTGCTACAGTCTGGAACCGCGCCACCGCTACGGTCGCAGGTTCGAATCCTGCCTGGGGCATGGATGTGTGTGATGTCCTTAGGTTAGTTCGGTTTAAGTAGTTCTAATTCTAGGGGACTGATAACCTCAGACGTTAAGTCCCATAATGCTCATAGCCATTTGAACCATGCTAGTTCGTTTTAAATTATACCAATACAAAGCTGTGTTCAATGACACGACGCAACTCAGATCGCTTGGTAACGCGGACATGAGTCGCTGGTAACTAGTCTGCAATGCTTTGCAAGCGATTTACCGGTAAATCACTCTGCAGCAGCGCCGTCTGTGGAGCTCTGTTCAGGTATAATGGTAGTGATTTGCAAACAACCGGTTACCAACTTGTGTCGGCAACGGGTTTCGTTTGAGTCACTCCGTGTGGGGTCGATGTCTCACGCTACCTTGACAACAGCGGCGTCAGGAAGGACCTCCGATTACAAACTTACATAAAGCATGATCGGGATTACACGATGATACCTGCACGTCTTTCTGAAGCAAGCCGATTATGGTAAATCCTTGTTGACCGTTAGAGGGTGCTTCACTGGCTCCGGAATCTCGGCGACTCGCCGCAGGACCGACGGGTGACGTAACGTGTTCATGTAAGATCGCTGCCAATGGCCGTGCTCTCAACGGAACTAACTTTATTCACCCGCATCCCTTTATAAGTAAGCGCACGCAGTGATCCGACGCCGAAGAACATTAGAAGACTGCCACCGACGCTTGCGCCACTATCACCAGTTACTAGAAGCGACTTCTCAGTGAACCACTAATCAGTTTGACGAAATGTAACAAAGGAAAGTTAATCGGCGTGTGTGCAATATTACGTGACCACCAGCTGCACAGAAGTCGGGGTGGAGGAGAGGACAACGGTAGTCGTGGGGGGGGGGGGCATCCATTGCAGACGAGACAATGTGGTAGGGGAAATGTAGGTTTACAACTGAACCGTTCGCACGAACACCTATCGTGCACAATTTTTCAGTTACAGCTACCGAGACTGCAAAATATCGTATTAGGGGGTTACGCTAGTATGACCAATGCACAAGTTAAGTATATGTTGTTAAAACACAATGGCTATACGTTTACGCTGAAATAGCAACAGTGGGAGCAATTTATTTTCGCCTGTCTTGTACACATTCCTTTCTTTCTCTTCATACCATCTTAAAATTACCTTCTTTTCCCGAAATACAGTGGAGTTTACACAGTTTCACCTCACTAACATGCTGATGCAGCTGCTGTTTTGACAGAATCCTCAAAAAGTCTTCTATTAATTAAACAATTGAGAACATGTAAGCTTATGTAAAGCTCACGCTAAGCATAAAAACGAAAGTGCGCTTCCTTCACGTACTTTATTGCAAACCCATACTAATTCTCATTTCACCAGCTATCGACGGCTCTTAAAATAAATATATTATTCTATTGAAAAAATCACTCGTACATAGCAGAGATAAAGTTTTACGTGTGAGCTATAAAGCAAATTACGATGTCTATTAGTTTATTAAGGTCCGAAAGGTCGCGAAACGGAAACTACAATGAACATAAAAATGCTTTATTTGCAACAGTTACACCTTCAACTTACTCCTCTACATAGTCACCACTGCAACTTAGACATTCGTCGTAGCTTTGTACCTACTTTCCAATCCCCTCATCGGAGAAGGCAGCTACTTGTGTTTTGCACCTGTTCCTGCGCGGATATGCAGCTCATTGTCTGTGTCACATTGCTGTCTTCATAGCATGCGGTGTAATCGAGCAGAGTTAAAACTCAGAGGGATCCAAGTCCGGGCTGTATGGTACGTGATCAAACACTTCCCATCAAAAACGCTGCCGCTTCAAGACTGTTTTCATTATACCTGCCGTGTGTGGCCAAGAACTGTCATGAAGAACAAAATGCATGTGGGCTGAATGAAATAGGGCGAAATCTCTCATCAGGCAATTATACTTGGCTGGAGACACTATTTTCTAGGCATTTTAACTTGTTCAGTCTGCGCCAGAACTGGAAAGAGCGACGTCACGGCATCGACTGCCCAAAAAGCTATGGAAAGCTTCATCAGATTTTCCATTTCGCGGCTGATAGGACCATAATAAACGAATATGCGTCGTGCTCTCCACCTTGCATGCAGCCATTTGCCCATAAAGTTTTTCGGTATCTCGAACCATTTTTGATGTGTCACCGTTGGGGACATGTTCGGATCTGACTTTACTACACACAGTTCATTTTTTAGTGATTGGCGTCTCAAGTTTAAAGCAAAATTAAATAAGTTAGCTCCATTTTGTACGCAGCAGTAAGTGTATGTTGTAACTTTCACCAGACGCAAATACACAGCGTCCTTTGTTTTTCATAGCGCAGTGTTCGAATTTCCCGCATTGCCTTCCTTAACATAGAAATATTACAATAACTGTGTCCGTTACCGAAACGGTAGGCAGTTCATCATGAAGCTAACGATTGAGGCTATGAGACGAACTTTTTTAATTGAATAGTTTCTTTAAATCATATGAGAAAAGTTTTAGTGTGCACGCCTCGTACCCTGCAGTGTAGCAGAGGCGGGCAGAGAATGTTTCGTTTGCAATGGACGAAGCTGACGGATCAGCAGGTGAAAGGCAACTGCGGCGGGGGCCCCTAAGGAATATAGGGGTTGACGTCCACAGCACTGAAATGAGAATGCGTTTCTACGCACGGGCCAAGTTATCTTCCGTACCATTATGACCACCTGTGGAATAGCTTGTCTGTCCGTCTTTGCAACGAAATACATCACTAATTCTACTTATCAGGGATCCGACAGTTTTTTGGTAGGTTCGTGGAGGTATGTGGTATTAGACGTCTACGCACAGGTCATGTAATTCGCGTAAATATCTCGCCGATGATCTGCGTTCGCAGTGATGGCGCCCGATAGCGACAAAGATGGATTCCGTAGGATCTACATCAGGCGAATCTGGTCGCATCGACATCAGCGTGAGTTCACTACTACGCTCCCCAAACCACTGTTGCATGTTTCTGGCTCCGAGACACGGACTATTATACTCCAGAAAGATGACATCGCCTTCGCTGGCCGAGCGGTTCTAGGCGCTACAGTCTGGAACCGCGCGACCGCTAAGGTCGCAGGTTGGAATCCTCCCTCAGGCATGGGTGTGTGTGATGCCCTTAGGTTATTTAGGTTTACGTAGTTCTAAGTTCTAGGGGACTGATGACCTAAGATGTTAAGTCCCATAGTGCTCAGAGCCATTTGAACCATTTGACATCGCCTTCAAAGAAATAAACAAGCACGAGGAGCTGCATGTAATTCGCAGCTGTCAGTGTGTCTTCGATTACTACCACAGGTCCCATTCAAGCGCAGGAGAATTTCTCCCATAGCTTAGTACTGCTCCCACAAGCCTGCATCGGTGGCGTGCTGCATGTTTTGAGCCGGCTTTCACCTGGATGACGGAGTTTGTGGAGATCACCATCAACCTAGTGTACCAAACGTGATTCACCCAAAGGACCGACAGATTTCCACTGATCGATGGTCGAATCCCGATGGTCCCGTGTCCACTGAAATCGCAACGTCGTCGTTTGGTCAACATGTGAACAGATAGGAGTAATCAGCAGCGAAACTCGATGTTCAGTAATGTACTATGAACGGTGTCCTCCGAAACACTCGTGCATGCACCAATTGTGCTTTCTCGGCAGAGAAGCCACAAATCACCATCTGTCCAACTTTACAGGGCAACAAGCCTCCGAACACCACACTCTGTGGAAAGTCGTAGACGTCCAAGCATTTAGCGTATTTTTTTTTCTTTTTAAAATTCAGTCTTGATCACAGCACATATGTTACAAGAACATAGGTGACCGGTTTCGGTCATATCACATGACTATCATCAGACCTGCAATTTAATTTAGAAAGTAATATATACCTTACTAGACTGACAATAAAATATGACAAAATGGTTATAAGGATAAAATACAATAAGACATGTTATGTCCATGCCATCCTTCGAAGATGGTAGGTGGAGCACTCTTCTCAGCTGCTGTGATGTCAACTGGTGCCAGCAAGTGACGAGCATACGCCTAAGTACGAAGATGCTCCACCTACCTCATCTCCCTCCACCTCACGTCAACCAATCAGTATAAAATGGGTTCACATAATCGTCAAAACGTAAAAAAAAAAACGAAGTACAATAATAACATAAAAATAGGTAAGTATAAAATATCTCTTTACAAGCGTGGAATTACTTAAATATTGTATAAAACATCAATTAAAAGCTTTAAAATAACTGTACAGGCGATGTATAATCAGTGTGCCCTCTATGGGCTACGGTGGTACTACCACAATGGTTTCAAAGACAACGGTCTTGTGGAGGTCTTTGGCATTGCTGCATCATATCGATATGTGAGTTGTGACTCGACTGCAAGTATACATATATGCCACATTCTGTCTGTCTGTCTTATATTAACTTTATTTGGCACTGGAGATATATGTAATGATGGAATGATCAGGTGCAGAGTGGTATGATATTACATAGATTTTTTTAAAATGTCATAAAACTGATTTATTAAAAATGGAGTCATATTTCGTAATATTTCTAGTTGGAAGTTTAAAATATTTAAGTAATTCCCTGGTCGTAAAGAGATATTTTATACATAACTATTATTATATTATTATTGTACTTTGTTCTTTTTTTACGTTTTGACGATTATGAGAATCTATTTTATACTGATCGGTTGACGTGAGATGTAGGGAGAAGAGTTAGGCGGAGCATCTTCGTACTTACGCGTATGCTCACCAGTTGACATCACAGCAGCTGAGAAGAGTGCTCCACCTACCATCTGCGAAGGATGGCATGGGTATAATACGTCATATTGTATTTTATCCTTATAACCATTTTGTCATATTTTATTGTCAATCTAGTAAGGTATCTATTACTTTCTAAATTAAATTACAGGTGTGATGATGGTCATGTGATATGACCGAAACCGGTCACCTATGTTTTGTAAAATATGTGGTGTATCCAAGGCTGAACTACAAAAATTTTTGATGTCTGTTCCAAAAATGTTTATTAAAATTGTGCATTTAGCGCCTACTGCTAGTTTCAGTGTCCTTCTACCTGTTTCTGCATATGCTCACGACAGTAGCACGTGTTCATTCGACCAGCTTCGTCTTTTTCGAGACACTCGTTTACAGGGTCCACGTAATAATAATCTGCCCTTTGTCGAAGTCGCTTATCTTAATGGATCTCCTCATTTGCAGCCCATATCTTGGCTACGGTAATTCCCCGTCCGTGTCTGTACCGTTTACATATTTTAGTTACGGCGTCACGTGTCCGGAGCAAAACCAGGCGGTATCTAATGTAGCGGTGGCCAGTGCTCATACTGTTTTGGCTTATCACCACATGTCATTTTCTTTTGCCACTTTGGCCACGTGTAAATATTCAAAATAAAATTGTGTGACTTTAATAGAAATAATTTCTGCCTTCTGTCCAGATCCTACACTAGTATACATGAAAAAAATAAAAACTGCCAAATTCTGACAAAGCGGACCTGTACTAGACAGTACAGATGCTAGGAAAAAGAAAAGAAGGAAGTCATTTATTTTTAAAAAGTTCTAAGTATGAACTAAGTAAAAAATAAACTCAAAAGGATTCAAGCTGCTCGAGTACACAAGTGCAAAACAAAATTATACAAAGTACTTTCCACGCTGTCGTAACAAGAACAACAAAGAACAATTCTGTCCTCTGTCTGGTTTTCAGAGAGCAGATGCGTGCACTGAAACCTCTTAACGAAATTGCAAACAGTTATCTTATTCCATCTCCCTCTTCCTCCCTCGCTCGTCCGCGCTTTGTTCCTCGATCCGCGCGCTCGAGGCAAAACAAAGCACCCACGCAGCTCCCTTCTGACGGGACCTGCAGTTGAGCATCCCCGGACAACGTTGTACTACTTCAGTAAAAATTGATGGCTTATCGTACGCAAACTGAGTCACAAAGGGTGGAATCACGACTGCTGTGTGGCAACAATGCGCGATGTTGTCCCTTTTTACGAACGCCGCATACAAGCTACACAGGGAAATTAAAGGTCGCGGCGAAAACTCCCGACTAATTTTTGGGCGCGCCACAAAACTACCACGTCCGGAAGCTGCGGCGAGTCAAAGTGAAAACTTGATCACGTAGATGAAAGCGCGCGAGCGCTTCTCCTACCGTCCAGACACTCTGAATAATGCACGCAGCGGCGGTTCCAGTTAGTGAAGTGCGGCTGCCCCCCACCCGGAGCAAATGGAAGGCAGTACAGCCGCGCACGTGTTGCAGGAGAGTCTAAGTTGCCAGGCGGCAGTGAACACGTCGGCCTTGTGCAATGCCGCAAGCGGCTCCGCCGTAAGAGATTGCAATCGACGTGAAATCTCTTCAGTCTCTGTAAGCATGTAGAGGGCCTCGAGTGAAAACAGTTTACAGCAGGAAGAAAGTATTATGTTCTCTTTCATTTATCGGGTCACCCATTTAATAACTTATTGTCAAAGTATCGCCTTTTTTATGTTTGTCTATGTTCGAGGATCACTCCAAAAGAAATGCAAAGTTTTCATTCTGCATGTGTGAAAGTTTTACAGTGTGTAGATACATCCTTCCGGCTTGTTTTGAAACTTAGTTCAACCTGTTCCCGTGAGTGGCGCCGTCACAGCATGTCTTCAAGATGGCTGCTACACTTGACATTCGTCAGAAGCAACGTGCTGTCATAGGATTCCTGTGCTGTGAAAACGAGACAGTGGGAAACATCCACAAGAGGAAAAAGGTGTGTGGAGATGCTGCTGTCGATCACAGTACTGTTAGTCGGTGGGCAAACAGGTTACGTGATGAAAGCGGGCACAGCAATATTGAGGATTGTCCTCGCATCGGCAGGCCTCGTACTGCACACACTCCGGAAAATGTGCAGAGAGTTAAGGAATTGATGATTGCTGACAGACTCGTCACAGTGAAAGAATTGTCACGCCACGTTCGGATAGGTGAAGGAAGTGTTTACAGAATACTGGAAGTGTTGGCGTTAAAAAAAGGTTTGTGCCAGATGTGTTCCCAGGATGTGGCTCACAAAGAAACAAGAACAACGGTAGGCAGCGAACTTTTGGATCAGTACGAGAATGGTGGAGATGAATTTCTTGGAAGAATTGTGACAGGTGATGAAACATAGCTCCATCATTTTTCACCAGGGACGGAGAGGCAATCAATGTAGTGGCATCAGGCAAATTCACCCAAGAAAAAAAAATTCAAAACCACACCTTCTGCTGGAAAAGTTATGGCTACGGTGTTCCTCGATTCCAAAGGACTCTTGCTTGTGGACATCATGCGAAGTGGAACTACCATAAATTCTGATGCACATGTGACGACACTGAAGAAACTTCAAGCTTTACAGAGTCGTGTTCAACCACATCGGGCAAAAGCAGGATGTTTTGCTGTTGCACGACAATGCACGGCCACATGTCGGTCAAAAAACCATGGAAGCGATCACAAAACTCGGATGGACAACATTGAAACACCCGCCTTACAGTCCTGACCTGGCTCCATGTCACTATTATCTCTTTGGGAACAAGGTTTGAAGATGATGACTCCCTTGTGCACGCTGCCAAACAGTGGTTCCAACAGGTTGGTCCAGAATTTTACAGAGCGGTTATATAGGCGCTGGTCCCAGATGGCGTAAGGCAGTTGAGAGAGATGGAAATTATGTGGAGAAATGAAAATATTGTTCCTAAAGGATGTATCTACACACTGTAAAACTTTCAAACATGTAGAATAAAAGATGGATTTTAAAGAAAATAGTGTGCAGTTCTTTTGGAGTGACCCTCGTAACGAAATAACAGGCTGTTTGTTTTTGTGTCATACGAGTTTCGCTTTCTTTGATTTATGAAGCATCCTCAGTGATTGTTTTGTGTGTATACAACAGATGTGTTACATGATGTTTCCACTTATGTTACTATATTACAATTTTTTCGTTATTCATTTACTCTTAGGTAAGAAACACGGCCGGCTGGAGTGGCCGAGCGGTTCTAGGCGCTTCAGTCCGGAACCGCGCTGCTGCTTCGGTTGCAGGTTCGAATCCTGCCTCGGGCATGGATGTGTCTGATGTCGTTAGGTTAGTTAGGTTTAAGTAGTTCTAAGTTCTACGGGACTGATGACCTCAGAAGTTAAGTTCCATGGTGCTCAGAGCCATTTTTTAAGAAACACGATTAAGGAGCATGTTGTGGCCTAACAACCAAGACGATTTTACCTTCAAACAGCCTTTCGTTTGGTTTCATATCTCCAACAAGATAACAACAACAACAATAACAATAATAATAATAAAGTAACTGAATGTATCAGATGAATAAACAACTAATCCTCAGTTTAGTACTCTTTTATTTCATCACGCTAACTGTTGGAGTTTCAAATTCGTCACATGCTAATCGCACCTAGTTCCCTCTGCAATGAGACTCCGTTGTACAGCACTTGAATTGTTTTGGCCTTTACCCTTCATCTCCTTGTGTTTGAATTTCACCGTGATATAGCGGGGAAAAAACTGAGAATGCCTCTCCCCGACCGCCTCTACTTCATGTTCGTAACTTTACATGCCCAGTAATATGCAGATTGAAGACTGCTCTCACTTCGACACTGTTTGCAGTTCTAATTCTAGTTACCAGGGGGGGTGCTTTAGTGTAGCGAATAGAGAATCACTGATTAGAATTGGTGATTTTATCTTCGTCATATGCAGAAATGTAAGCATAAAATAATGAGTTATTTTTATCTGGAAATCTACGTTATGGTAAAATTAACTCTCTTAATTATTGTTTGTTAATAGCTGTTGTATCTCTCTCTCTCTCTCTCTCTCTCTCTCTCTCTCATACACACACACACACACACACACACACACACACACACACACACACACACACATTCTGTCTCTCCCACCCTCTCTCTTTTTGAGGTCTCCCATTCTGCATATTATTTTCTTCATCCGCTCTCTCTTTTTTCCTCTTTAACAAAACCATAGTTAAATAATGTGAACACGTTTTAAAGCTGTAAGAGGAATTATAAGAATAAATATTCCTTGTATAATCATGGGTAATAAATGTATTTGTAAATACTGTATTTCACTTCTTCCTTTTCTTCTTATTGTCATTATCATTATTTCTTTCCTTTCTCAGACGTTATGTCTGGTTAAAAACGGAAAGTGACGCGGACCTTGATCAAGCGTGACTTCCTTTTAACTGTACAGTATATGTTACAATGCATTTAGGAGCTTTCGGTTAATTGAAAATGTATCTATAATTACAGATTTCTGTATTTGTATATATACGTTTGGATGCAGCTGTATTGCGTTGATGTACTGGTGGATATTGTGTGGTATGACTCCTGTAGTTGATAGTATAATTGGTATGTCAACTTTATCCTGATGCCACATGTCCTTGATTCCTCAGCCAGTTGAATATTGATATTATTATTATTATTATTAATATTATTACACACACACTATTAAAATAATAAAAATAAAGATAATCATAATAATAATCTGGATATAAGGTAGGAATTTTAATATTCAATGTGTAATAATAATAATAGTAATAATAACAGCTGCTGCAGATACTATTATTACTGTTGTTCTCATAATCATCATCTGTAATATATTATAACAATTATTTTTATTGTTTGCCGCACATTCTGGAGTTCGAAAATCAGATTACAGTACTTAACTATAATAACTGAGAAATAGGGCTACTAATACCAGGAATTCAATTCTTATATTTGACAAATAGGATAAAAATCCAGACTTTTAAAATCTGCACCAGCAGTTTATTCAGCCATCCACACGTTTTAATGTTTATGTTGACGAAGCTATACTAAATACAACTGAAATCTATAACCTACATTCTTAACATTAACGAAGTTAATTCTATAACATTTTGTTATTTATTAATGGCCAGATGGCAGCTGACAACAATGGAGATGAGCTCGACACAGCAGTAACTTAACACACATATTCTGCTGATAGGAATGAAATGATAATTTTAACAACTAATAAAAAGTGCTGACATTATTAGGATTTAGCACATATTTGAAATTATAATGTGAAAGTAGCGTTTGCTTGAAAAATATATGTTACGTTGAAGTAAAACAACGTTTTTATTGTAGGTGAGTGCAATATCAAAACACGGTGAAAATTTTCACATTATATCTGCATTAGTCTACGGGGTAATTCTTAGAGGACACCAAAATTTAACTTTGGTCTTATAGTACCTTAGCTTTTTACCTTGAAAAATCCACAGCCATTTTCACTTAGTGTGAAAGGGAATATTTCACTAAAGACGTCTCAAGAAAGACGTCAACGACTGGGATGACGTAGACGTTATCTTCACCATGAGAAGGTTTGCTGGATACCATTTGGAGTTAACTCGTCTCAGCATGTACTGAGGGCTGTAAGTTCCCCTAGTGCAGAGATAAGCACTGGACGCCTACGAGTCATCTACGTGCAGTGCCAGTTACCTTGTTCAACAAGTGGACCCCCACAGCTATAATGCATAAACCTAAAAAAGTGTATGGGTGCACCTGCTACGTGTTAAAAGCCGAGCTGAGTACTGTGGTCGCAGCCATCTCATCTCGCAAACTAGCACATCGTCGTACTCTGACGCAAGTTCTACAATTAAGACAGCCACGAGAGTCCTTAATTAAAGTTTTATCGCCTCGCTGGTGCGTGCGTAATAACGCGTTTTACTGCCGCCAAGTCCTGAGAGAAATTGCAAGTGGGCAGTGCAGCCCAGCAGAGTGCGGGTCATTGTCTGCGGTAATAACTTCAGCGCAGATAGGGGGTCCGATGTCCGACAGATGCCGAACACGATAGCTGCTTTTCAACCCTGACATTCGTCCCCCTCTGGACAGTTTTCCCTATTCATCCCGTCGTCTTGTGAAAAAGACTGGGAATAGCTGTAACCTATCCCCTTACATCAGACAACGTTTGTCCACTAATGCATTTATCTCTTCTCATATAATAACGATCAGTAGACCCTTCTCTTTTGTAGGGGTAATCACTGTTATTCGAATGTCTTTTTGATGTCAGCGATAATGCTAACTCCGCTATCTGATTTTCATCCCCCAGTCAAGAGGGTGTCTTCTTTCGAATCACAATGGGCACAGAGGGAATTCCCCATCCACTAAGCCACAGTACCATGCAGATGCGGTGCACGTCACTATATGATGCTTCTATTCTTGCAAAAGGCTCTCTGGCAGGATTTCTCAGACTCACTTTTTTTATGACTGTCGGCCCTGCGGTACCCCGTTTATTCTCAGTTTGGTACAATGTTAAAACGTAGCAGAACTTCCGCGGATGTAATGTCTGTGGCTCCAGAGCAGTTTGAATTTCAAAACAGGAAATCTTCACGTTATTTGCTTGTTTGCAGTCGAAAATGGTTCATTCTGAACTGCATCTTCAGCGTTTATTGTACTAACGAGGACGTCTTACTTTTTTCCCATTTCGTGGTAAGGCTATGCTCGCTAATGCTTGTTGGACGCATAGAACATTAAAGATGTTTAGAAAATTTTCGTTTAAAAATAGCTATACTTTTCATTAAGATACATCATGACAAGAAAGCTGAAAGGCAAGAAGATACTGAAGTCACTGCAGGACGATCTTCTATCCCATACTGACACACCGTATATGGAAAGTAGCGATTCTGAAACAAGAACTCGAATCTCACCACAATTTACAGGCCAAACAGTCGAAAATGACACCATGCCAAATGACACCATGCCAAATGACACCCATCAGCAGGATAGTTTCACTTACTCGTCAGAAGCTGGAGAAATTTAATTTTAATATAGCAGTGGTAACGGGAAACATCTTCGAACATTTTTCACAGTAAAATAAGAAAGGAAGAATTCTAATTTTTCAGAGCAAAATAAGGAAGGAAGAATTTTCACATTCAAATGTAATTCGAACCCAAAATTTTAGAGCTCATGGCCAGATTTCATTGCTAGTTGTAGGAAATGTGTAAACTGTGCTGTTTGCAACATGTAATCAAGAGCTCATTCGAAGTGTTTCTGCTGTAAGGTGTTTTTATGTGTCAATGAGAGAAGAAATTGTTTTTATCAATGCCATTATGAGCTGACCACTTTCTGAGTAAAACAACATAGAATCCAAAAATTATATTGTTCTGGTTTTCCTTATAATACTATGACTTAAAAGAAGGGAGAATTGTCAAAGAACAAAAATTACCGTCGTAAAGGGTTTCAGTAGCAACCTCAATTAATGTGCGTTACCATATGACGCTTCTATTCTTGCAGAAGGCTCTTTAACGGGCGGTGACTGACAACGTAAGCCAGTGCACCGTGGTCCTCATGACGTTTTACTTTTTAACGTTTCTCCTAATTTTTAATGGGGTGCCCCCTTCAGTTTGGTTTCCCTCGATATAGAAATGAGCTGTTTGAAATTAGGGCTCAAAAGGGATGGTCAAATCTGACATGTCGAAATATGCCATGAATTCCTTCATACAGAAGAATACACCGAAAGAAAGTCCCTATAGAAATTTCATATGCTGAGACGCACAGCAATGTGTGTGTGTGTGTGTGTGTGTGTGTGTGTGTGTGTGTGTATTAAATTGCCAAATTTTTATCTCGTAATGCGGCTGGAGAACTGTACACGCCTACTACAGCTGTAGCGAACTGCGGGTCTGCAACATGGCAGGCGCATATCCTGTGTTGACGGCGCATCGGTATTATTGTAATTCGTAACGAGAATTTCAATTTTCGATGATAAGTCTGCTGTTACTGTTTACTCAAATTTGAAACTCATTTATTATCCATGATAATTACCAGTTGCTTTTGCGGCAGCGTAAGTGTTGATAACGGAGATAAATTTGAATTAATATTGAATGTGTTTACTGCTTAACGATAAGCAGTGCTTAAAACCCAGTTTTGCTTAGTACGATCTGATTGCGAATCGTATAAATTGAAGAAAGACTTACAGGAAGTAATATATACACACCAAAATGAAACTCGCAAAACTTTGAAAGATAAACGATCCGAAAGATTTACTGTACAGGGTGGCCACGAAGTCCTGTTACCCTCATTAAATCCCGAAAACTGAAAAAATAACATGAACAGCAGTTATTCAGACGAGTTTGCATGCGACAGGAACCACGCAGAGCTCCAAGTGAGATGCAGTGCGCCGTTATCAAAGGATATCTACGACACTGGGCCTTTTAAATCGCAACTGAGATTCACGTTGTTGATTTCAAGTGTTCTCCGACCTGTTTAAGCAGATTCCTGAAATAATGCACTACAGGAAGTGTGGTGTCACCGCCAGACACCACACTTGCTAGGTGGTAGATTAAATCGGCCGGGGTCCATTTAGTACATGTCGGACCCGCGTGTCGCCACTGTGTGATCGCAGACCTAGCGCCACCACAAGGCAGGTCTCGTGATACGAACAAGCACTCGCCCCAGTTGTACGGACGACCTAGCTAGCGACTAGATGTACGAAGCCTTTCTCTCTCATTAGCCGAGAGACAGAATAGCCTTCAGCTAAGTTAATGGCTACAAACTAGCAAGGCGCCATTAGCCTTACAGTGATTGTAATTAAAGTCTCCTGTGTATAGTCAAGAGAGATGTACCACAATGATTGATTAAAGATAAGTATTAATCCAGCTACGTACTTTTCTTCATAGCATTAATTACGTAGCCTGTTCCAGTACTTCACGCCCGTCTGAATTAGTCTAGCGTGCATTTTCAGCCATCTCGATCTACAAGGTGTTGGCCCAGCTGCCGACACATCAGGAAGTCGCAGAACGACGAGGTTTATCTCATATAAAAGTGTGGAGGTGATGTCATTAATTCATAGAAGATTCTGCAGGAGAGGCGCTCAATAGCTCTGTACAGGCTTTTGTTGAAGTTTCGAGAACATACCTTCACCGAGGAGTAAAGCAGTATATTGCTCCCTCTTACGTATATCAAGCGAAGACACCATGAGGATAAAATCAGAGAGATTAGAGCCCACACAGAGGCATACCGACAATCTTTCTTTCCACGATCAATACGAGACTGGAATAGAAGGGAGAATAGATAGAGGTACTCAAGGTACCCTCCACCACACACCGTCAGGTGACTTGTGGAGTATGGATGTAGACGTAGATCCCCGATTCCCGTACTGCAGCAGACGACCGTCGCTGGTATTGGAGAACCACCCCGGAAATGACCGCGGAGAAGCCCCCGGACATTGGCGCGCCTGGTACATATAGTCTGTGGTCGCGAGCTCGGCTGCAGTTCACCCACAAGCATTGGAGGGTGAAGCTTTGACAATGCCAGCCACTCGTCCTGGCAAAAAGTCAGAACAATCATCAGACGAACGTCGGCCGACGAACCCGCATCAAACTGCAGAAAAAAGAAATTTGTAGCAGATCGGTCGATAGGACACGTTCTGAGACATGAAGGAATCGTCAGTTTGGCTGTGGAAGTAAATGTCGTGAGTAAAAGCTGTAGAGGGTGACAGATCTTGAATATAGCAAGTAGGTTCAAACAGATGTAGGTTGTGATAATTACGTAAAGATGAAGAGGCTTGCGCAGCATAAGACAGCAACAAACCAGTCTTCGGACTGAAGGCCACAACTGCAACAGTCATTATTACCAAAAGAAAATCTGCTCCATTTATTCATACATATATAGTGCAGGGTGTTCCAAAAATATTCATCTGATTTCATAAGGCTACATCTTCTGCATGAATGAAGACAAGAACTTGCCGCAAATTGTAACTCGCGGCCGGCCGCGGTGGTCTAGCGGTTCTAGGCGCTCAGTCCGGAACCGCGTGACCTCTACGGTCGCAGGTTCGAATCCTGCCTCGGGCATGGGTGTGTGTGATGTCCTTAGGTTAGTTAGGTTTAAGTAATTCTGAGTTCTAGGGGACTGATGAGCTCAGAAAATAAGTCCCATAGTGCTCAGAGCCATTTGAACCATTTTTTGTAACTCGCGTAAACTGTAACTGCTAAGTACAACATCGGAAGTTCCCTCCGCCACCCGCTGAAAGGTGGTTTGTTGAGTAAAGATGTAAAGCTAGATGGCAGGAACGTATTTTTTTTACTAATGGGCCATTATTTATAATAGAAATGAAATCCTATAGCAATAATTTGGCTAGCAAGGTGCAATTGTCAGCTGCACTACTGCATAATTAACTCCGTCGATGGACTTGCCGCACCGCGCACTGTGCAGTTCCACAGCTCCGTGGCCACTCCTCTCAAACCGCGCAAAGGTAGGTGGGTAGGTGCCAACTGACAAACCGCCCTGTCAACGGGCAGTCAACAAACCGAGAGGACCCGCGGCCCAGGCTTCGGCGCGCCTGTTGCGGAACCGAAATGAAATTTGTGTATCTCTAAAATGTTTCCCCCTGGCGGGCGAAATTAATTAAAACGGTGCCAGCAGGGGTAGAGGAGGGGGGGAATAGGGAAGGTGGGGGGGGGGGGGGGGAGTGCCGATAGGGGCGGCAGCGACGAGATGGAAAACACGAACACGAGCGCGGCGCGGAAGCGGTGCGGTGCTCTGCGGGAGGGATGTCGGCCATCGCGTTATCTGCGCAAATAATTACTGCAAGGAGAAATTAATTCGCAGCGGGTGGCATCGGATAATTGCAGAGGCGAGATTAAAAACTGGCGCGCCGCGCCCAGGAAGCAGCGCCGAGACTGCAGGGTGTCTGATAACAAAAAATAAAAGAAGCGTCCATGCGGGGTAATACTCATACCCAACCACCCCAAAAGCCCCCAGATATACCGTCTCGGTGCTCTTGTTTTCACAGCCCTATTCTTTCTGCTCGCTCCTCCAGAGCAGTCGGCGTTGTTGATTAAGTCCCATGAGGATGTAGTCATTATGCTACACAAGCTCGGAAAAATGTAAAGGATTGTTGCAGGGAGACTGGAGATATGTTCTCTGCTTTTTCACACGTACACGGGAGAAAACAGGAACATAACCCAACAGAATTCATTGTTAAGGATGCAATTTAATCTAATTTTAATGTTAGTAATCAAACAAATCTTTAAAAAAATGCGATTGAACCGTTAAGACTAATTTCTTGTAATTGTTGTGGTCTTCAGACCGAAGACTCATTTCATGCAGCTCTCCACGCTAGTCTATCCCGTCCCAGCCTCTTTATCACTGCATACCTACCGCAGCCTATATCTATTTTCGCCTCTCTCTTCAATTTGCCCTCCCCCCACACAATTCCTTCCATTATTAAACTGACGATTCCTCGGTATCTCAGGACGTGTCCTGTCAACTGATCTCTTCTTTTGGTCTAGGTGTGCCATATATTTCTTTCCTCTCCAGTTCAGCGTATGAGATGAGATCCCACCCCAGCAGTGCGATCGTCCTCTTGAACCTATCGATACGGTGATACAGGTTAAACAGCCAGGTGTCACATACTGCAATCATTCTAACCTGGTGGGCCCTCGTTTGCAAATAATTCCCGAAAAAAACATTATCTGACCCTGAATAGCGTTGAAAAAGATCTACCAGATAGTCTGATTGCGTGGGATAGTCGTTAGGGTAACAGCTTCACAAGCAGGAGGTTGCGGTTTCGAATCTCGTCAGGTTCGTAGAACGATTTTTTTTTATTTTTTTAATCTTTATTGAAATTATTTTTCATCATTATTTTATTCAATTAAGTGATTTGCTTTGATTCCATTCCACTGTCACATAATGTTAATCACTGTATGAACTTTTCCATTAATGTCATTTTTTTCTTTGTATCATTCTTCTCCCAATCGTAATTGTTGTAAATATGAATTTAATTACATTTATCTATTATAATATTCAATTATTCGAAAATTCCGATCTATCATTAAAAAAAATAAAAGACGAAATAATCTATATTTGTGCAATGGGGTGAAAATGTATTTTTGTTACCAGATGTGCAACTTTTGTTGCACGGTAGACGTCATACAAACATTCAAAACAAAATCTAATTACCTATTCCACTATGGAAAATATAAACCAGATGAAAATTTAAATGAAAGATTGGTTTATAAGTAGAAATAAATTTTAAAAAAAATGAGAACGGAGCTATAGCTCTGAGCACTATGGGACTTGACATGTGAGGTCATCAGTCCCATAGAACTTAGAACTGCTTAAACCTAACTAACCTAAGGACATCACACACATCCATGCCCAAGGTCGGATTCGAACCTGCGACCGTAGCGGTCGCGCGGTTCCAGACTGGAGCGCTTAGAACCGCTCGGCCACACCGACTGGCAGAACGGAGCTATAATGAACGCAATAATGTAGACGAAAAATAGGGTGATAAAACAAAATAAATTAAATCAAAATAATACACAAAATTAATTGAAAGCCCATAAACAAAGATTTTAAACGGCGAAAGAATGATAGGAAGAAAATTTTGATTAAAATTATGTGACAAGGGAATGAAATCAAAAAATTAAATTGAAATCAATTAACTAAATAAAATAATGATCAAAGTCATTTAGATAAAGATTTAAAAATAAAAATAAAATGTTGCTGCACCTGCTGACATTCAAACGCGCAACGTTCGTGTAGCTGTTATCCTATCGATCATACCACGCAACTGTGATGTTTGGTACACCTCTTTTAGCACTACTGTCACACAAAATTCCAAATTTCTTCACGCCAATTACTCTTACATGAGGGCCGAACAGGGTGAATGACTGCAGTGTTCGATACCTGGGATCTTAACTGACATCACCGTACAGACAGTTTCAAAAAGTCGATCGCACCGCTGGGGTCCTCTCTCATTGTTGGTTCCATATTAAATTGCTGGATGCGAATTCCTTAACATCAGTTGTATTACCCCATAATCACACACAAAAATTTGTGTCCGACCGGTACTACTACCCGGATTTTCCGGCTATCGGGAGATGTCGCTATAACCACTTAGCCACTTCGGCTATCAGTGCACGCTCCATGGACCGATCCAAACTACCATTTATAACACTGTCTACATCCTTACATCGTAGTCCACTTTCAGACATGCATGATAAGTAAACGATTTGGTTTATCTCATTAGTATTCAACGATGATGATGATAACGGCTTTGTAGACACTAGACATTTACGGCGAACGGCATCTCACTGACCACTCAGGAACCTGTATACCCAATCTCTCTGCGTGTAGAATAAATCTCATGTGCAAATGTGAGAACTTTTCTAGATAATTGCGTAGTGTGTATATAGGTCGAACGTCTTTACCAGTCCTGTATTTAACTAATGGGATGTAGAGAAACGCCTAGAAACCACGTCCTGGCTGACCGGCTCACGAGCCGTCGTCGTTCTTTCGCGAGGTGGGTTCGATCTAGCTCAGGCTCGTCCCCCTGTGTCTCAAAACCGGTTGTTATTTATTCGACCTAACCATCTAATCAGCCCGCCCGATTGGTCATGGGGTCTAACGCACGACTTTCCGGCCGGGAAGGAGCGCCTGGTCCACGGCACGAATCCGCCCGGAGGATTTGTGTAGAGCTCCGATGAACCGGCCAGTCCGTGGATGGTTTTTAGGCGGTTTTCCATCTGCCTCGGCGAATGCAGGCTGGTTCCCCTTATTCCGCCTCAGTTACACTATGTCGGCGTTTGCTGTGCAAACCAGTTCTCCACGTACGCGCACACCACCATTACTCTACCACGCAAACATAGGGGTTATACTCGTCTGGTGTGAGACGTTCCCTGGGGGCTTCACCGGGGGCCGAACCGCACAATAACCCTGGGTTCGGTGTGGGGCGGCGGAGGGGTGAAGTGGACTGCGGTAGTCGTCGTGGGGTTGTGGACCACCGCGGCTGCGGCGGGGACGGAGTCTCTCTGTCGTTTCTAGACCCCCGGTTAACATACAATACAACCATCTAATATTTAGCATTATTCTGCAGAAACTCATTTCAAAAGCTTCCATTCTCTCCTTGTCAGAACTGCTTACCATGCAAGTCTACATTCCACACAAATACTTACAGAAAAGAGCTACTCACTCCTAAATTGATATCAGGTGTTAAAAATTTATTTTATTTTTCAGAAATGTTTTTCTTGTTATTGGTAGTTTGCATTTTATATCCTCCCCAGCCATCGTCTGCTATATTATTGGCCATATAGCAAACTCACTTCATGCTATTAGTGTCTCACTTAGTAATCTACTTCTCACACCATCGCCTGATTTAATTAGACTACAATTATTTTACTTTTGTTGATCATTATTTTTACCTCTTTTCAAGACACTATGCAAACTTTCCAATCGATCTTCCAAGACGTTTTGCGTCTGTGATAGAATTAGAATGCAAATTTGGAGAAATGGAAAATAATCAGCGAACCAGTTGCATTAACAATTTTTTGGATCTATTTACCTAGGTTTTGACAATTTTAAAATTGCCTTCTTCAGAAAGTGTAATGGATATTTTTACATCACAAGCTGATTAAGTACACCGAATGACACGAGGCGTTTGGCTTTATTCAGCGTACATAACCAGCAGGTGATGCAACGTGGTCTTCTACATCTTTTGAAGACGACAGTTTTAAAATTGCCGAAACCTTGGTCAAGGATTCAAATAAACCATTTGCAACTCGTTGGCTGATATTTTTCAGCTTTTCCAAGTTTACTGTCATAAAATTGCTTAAGTTACAGTCGTGTTGAAGATCTTAGAATTACTATGTTATTAACAAACCTTAAAAAGGCACAGGTTTCTTACGACAATTAATGATTTATCAATATGTTGGTATCAGTGTGACTGCATGTAGCAAGAGTATAATACACTACGGTTTCGAGACAGGAATTCATGAATCAGTAGTCTCGCGTAGCATCGCTATTTCCGCGGAGAACGATCAGAAATTGTTGGCTATAAATAAAGTCTCTCTCCGAGGCGCTTCGCTTCTCATTTGGCGAGTGCCTCTCTGTCGCGCCATTAAGAGGAGTATTTCATCGCCTTGGCAGGGCGCCGACTTAGCAGGGCGGAATGTCCTTTTCATCAGTTAGGCGCCGGAGCGTGAAACGAAATCACGCAACGGCGCTGCGCGCCTTGCACTGCGGTGGCAAGAATTACTGGGCTCACTATGCTAATGTTTTCCTCGGTGCTTCTGCCAAGGAACCTCCCGCTCCGTTTGAGGACTCAAACAGTACGAAAAGGTAGTCTTACGCGATGTTCGGACACTTGCATTATTGTTTTAATACAGATGGCAGCGACATAACTTCCTGATTTCAATACGCAACAAAATCCATTTTATGAATCAGCTTTTTTTAAACTTGTTGATAATGCAGGTAATAACACGACAGCCTATTCTAAAGGCAAGAGAGACTGTATTCAGACACAAACACGCGACCGCGTACGCACAGGCAGCGGCTAAGATCGGATTGTATTCGTGCTCACAGCTGAAATTAAACTACCGGCCATTAAAATTGCTACACCAAGAAGAAATGCAGATGAGAAACGAGTATTCATTGGACAAATATACTATACTACAACTGACATGTGATTACATTTTCACGCAATTTGGGTGCATAGATCCTGAGAAATCAGTACCCAGAACAACTGATACACCTGGGCATTGAGTCAAACAGAGCTTGGAGTTCCCAACAGCAGCGCGGAGTGGCCCAACGGTTTGAGGCGCCATGTCACGAACTGCGCGGCCCCCTCTGCCGTTGTCTCGAGTCCTCCCTCGGGCATGTGTGTGTGTGTGTGTGTGTGTGTGTGTGTGTGTGTTGTTCATAGCATAAGTTAGTTTAAGTAGTGTATAAGTCTAGGGACCGATGACCTCAGCAGTTTGGTTCCTTAGAAATTCACACACATTTAAACATTCAATTCCCAATACTGATAAGGATTTTTCCTTTGTAGGACAACTGGAACGGCATGCAGTCATCCTCGTGATGCACACTGAGGAGCTACTTGAGTGATAATTTGCGATTTCAATGAAGGGTTGAAACGCTAGGCACAGAAAATTGCTTTACATCACGCCCTAAACCTCATAGAGCACCCGTCACCAAAATCGTCAGAAATGGCCTAGTCATCGAAAATGAAAGACGTTAATTAACAATGGAACTGAACGAGTTGGTTATTTTTTCTATAGGTTTGCGACGCAGTGGTATGAGTTCAGACGGAAGATGCTGTGTTTTATTCTAATGAAATTAATGCACAAGGTTGTCTGAACGTTACGATGGCGAAACAGCAATCAACACAAGACGATTCACTTGGGACAGTCAATGGGATCCTACAGACAGAGCATTTCTCTATAGATGAGGGATGTGAAGGATATTGCTCGAACATCAATTTACTAAAGAATCACATCGCAATTCTAGAAAAAAGTCGCCTTTGTCAATCCGAAGTTTACGTGAAAAACATTTCAGGTTTCTTAAAACGGCCGCTCATTGCTGAGTACGTAGTGTAGCAGTATTGTTATCATAAAGTCACTGGTTCGATCCTCGTTAGCGTCAAACACTTTCGCTTTAATTTAAATTCGATATTATTATCAAATATAAACGTTAATTGTCGGCCACGTGCGGTTAAAGGCGCTTCAGTCTGGTCCCGCGTGACCGCTACGGTCGCAGGTTCGAATCCTGCCTCGGGCATGGATTGTGTGATGTCCTTAGGTTCGTTAGGTTTAATTAGTTCTACGTTCTAGGTGACTGATGACCGCAGAAGTTGAGACGCATAGTGCTCAGAGCCACTTGAACCATAAATGTTAATTAAAAATACTGAATCATAATTTTGTGATATAAATAACATAGTCTTATATTTAAGTATCGTTCGTATGAAAATTAATCAAAGTTTGAGACGTAACTGTAAAATACCCTTGTTAATTTTAAAGAGATACGCACTTGTAGTATTGTTCAGTCCCAAGAAATGAAAAACTATATTCATGCGAATAGTATAACTATAAACGGTAAAATGTTTCTTCTATTAGAAAACTACGATTCAGATTTGTTAATTAAAATTTCCATTTGTTGATAAATATGGAATTTAAGTAGCAGAAAAAAACCTATTTCGCAACCAGCGAGAATCTATCGATTCACTTTTCGATTTCGACAATGCCACGTTCGTATTTGACAGCAGTTGGAACGATTCGTCTTCGAAGACACTTTTTTATTTTAATTTTTTTTGTATCTGCATCATATGCTGAAGTCAAAAAAGTCATGGGACAGCGATATCAACGTATACAGATTGCGGTAGCATCGCATACACTAGTTATAAAAGGGCAGTGCATTAGCGGAGCTGTCATTTGTACTCAGGTGATTCGCGTGGAAAGGTTTCCGACGTTTTTATGGACACACGACGGGAGCTAACAGACTTTCAACGCGGATTGGTAGTTGGAGCTACAAGCATACGACATTCCCTTTCGGAAATCGTTACGGAATTCAATATTCAAAGATCCACAGTGGCAATAGTGTGCCGAGAATACTGCACTTCAGGCATTACCTCTCGTCACGGACAACGCAGTGGCCAACGGCCTTCATTTAACGACAGAGAGCAGCGGCGTTTGTGTAGAGTTATCAGTGCTAACAGGCCATGAACACTGAGCGATATACCAGCACAAATCCATGTGGGTGTACTACGAACGTGTGTGTTGTACAATGCAACGAAATTTGGGGTAAATGGCCCATGGCAGAAGATGACCGATACGAGCTCCTTTGCTAAAAACACATCATCTTCCGCAGCGTCTCTCCTTGGCTCGTGACCGTATCGGTTGGGCCCTAGAGGTTGTAACAATGGAAAATTGTACTGAAATGCAGGAGGATCTGCAGCGAATTGACGCATGGTGCAGGGAATGGCAATTGAATCTCAATGGAGACAAGTGTAATGTGCTGCGAATACACAGAAAGATAGATCCTTTATCATTTAGCTACAAAATAGCAGGTCAGCAACTGGAAGCAGTTAATACCATAAATTATCTGGGAGTACGCATTAGGAGTGATTTAAAATGGAATGATCATATAAATTTGATCGTCGGTAAAGCAGGTGCCAGACTGAGATTCATTGGAATAATCCTAAGGAAATGCAATCCGGAAACAAAGGGAGTAGGTTACAGTACGCTTGTTCGCCCACTGCTTGAATACTGCTCGGCAGTGTGGGATCCGTACCAGATAGGGTTGATAGAAGAGATCGAAAAGATCCAACGGAGAGCAGCGCGCTTCGTTACAGGATCATTAACTAATGGCGAAAGCGTTACGGAGATAATAGATAAACTCCAGTGGAAGACTCTGCAAGAGAGACGCTCAGTAGCTCGGTACGGGCTTTTGTCAAAGTTTCGAGAACATACCTTCACCGAAGAGTCAAGCAGTATATTGCTCCCTCCTACGTATATCTCGCGAAGAGACCATGAGGATAAAACCAGAGAGATTAGAGCCCACACAGAGGCATACCGACAATCGTTCCTTCCACGAACAATACGAGACTGGAACAGAAGGGAGAACCGATAGAGGTACTCAAGGTACCCTCCGCCACACACCGTCAGGTGGCTTGCGGAGTATGGATGTAGATGTAGATGTAGATGTAGACGACGGGGAACAAGTGCCCTGGTCATATGAGTCCCAGTATCAGTGTACAAGCTCCATAATGCCGTGAGCCGCGTTTCTTTGGGATAGACTGAGTTATATGGTCAACTGAACCAATCACTGACTTGAAATGGTTAAGTTCGGCTACTTCCAGAGCATTTTCAGCCATTCATGAACTTCAAATTCCCAAACAGAGATGGAATTTTTATGTATTCCGTATTTCGGGATTTCCGGAAGGCTTTTGACACTATACCACACAAGCGGCTCTTAGTGAAATTGCGTGCTTATGGAATATCGTCTCAGTTATGTGTTCCTGTCAGAAACGTCACAGTTCGTAGTAATTGATGGAAAGTCATCGAGTAAAACAGAAGTGATTTCTGGCGTTCCCCAAGGTAGTGCTATATGCCCTTTGCTGTTCCTTATCTATATAAACGATTTTTGAGACGATCTGAGAAGCCGTCTTCGGTTGTTTGCAGACGACGCTGTCGTTTATCGACTAATAAAGTCATCAGAATGGTGGGAAAAGTGGCAGTTGACCCTAAGTAACGAAAAGTGTGAGGTCATCTAGATGAGTGCTAAAAGGAACTCAAACTTCGGTTACACGATAAATCAGTCTAAACTAAAAGCCGTAAATTCAACTAAATACCTAGGTATTACAATAACGAACAACTTCAATTGGAAGGAACATATAGAAAATGATGTGTGGAAGGCTAACCAAAGACTGCGTTTTATTGGCAGGACACTTAGAAAATGTAACAGATCTATTAAGGTGACTGTCTACACTACGCTCGTCCGTCCTCTTTTAGAATACTGCTGCGCGCTGTGGGATCATTACCAGATAGGACTGACTGATTACATCTAAAAAGTTCAAAGACAGGCAGCACGTTTTGTATTATCGCAAAATATGGGAGAGAGTGTCCCAGAAATGATACAGGATTTGGGTTGGACATCATTAAAAGAAAGGCGTTTTTCGTTGCGACGGAATCTTCTCACGAACTTCCAATCACCAACTTTCTCCTCCGAATGCGAAAATATTTTGTTGACACCGACCTACATAGAGAGGAACGATCACCAAGACAAAATAAGGGAAATCAGAGCTCGTACGGAAAGATACAGGTGTTCATTCTTTCCGCACGCTATACGAGATTGGAATAATAGACAACTGTGAAGGTGGTTGGATGAACCCTCTGCCAGGCACTTAAATGAGATTTGCAGAGTATCCATGTAGATGTAGATGACAATGCGAGGTGTCATCAGGCCATAATTTTTCGCTAAATTTTCGAAGAACATTCAGGACTATTCGAGCCAATTTTGCGGTCACCCAAATCGCCCTACGTGAATCTCGTCGAACATTTATGAGATATAATCGAGAGGTTATGTCCGAGCACAAAATCCTGCATCGACAACACTTCCACAATTGTGGTCGTCTATATGCAGACTGGATTAGTATTTATGCATGGGACGCCCAACGAATTATTGAATCCATGTCACGTTGAATTGCTGAACTAGGCCAGGCAAAATGATATCCGACACGATGTTATGAACCATCCAAAAGACGTTTGTCACCTTAATCTACTGCGTTAGGAAACCGATATGCATGCACTGTCGTTCAAATTCTAAAGGTATGGATAAAGTCGAAGAGGGCCAATTTGTAATGTCACCTTGTGAGTCTTAGCTGTGCACTTCCTCATAAATAGCGCACTGCTTAGGCAGTACAGATTTATTGAGAACACACAGACGCCACATAAGGCAAAGGCGTGGCGGGCAGGTGGATGTTGAAGGAGACGAAGAAAATCAAACAACAGTGACAGTCGGAAAGCTACCCTTAGGACTGTTGTCAGTGTAGTTTCTCATAAATGGCGCATTGCTCAGAGAGTGGCGAACTGACAGGGGTTGGAAGCGACACACACACACACACACACACACACACACACACAGAGAGAGAGAGAGAGAGAGAGAGAGAGAGAGAGAGAGGAAATGCACGACGCACAAGAGCCGGCTGCGTGTGACTCACGGCGCCTGAGAGCGCGAGGCATTTCCGCCCGTGTTCCGGGCGAAGCGACGTCTCTTTGGCCGGGCTGAGGCGTCGAATCGGCTCTGTGACAAACGCGCCGCTCAGATGGCACACAAAGCGGCGCCGCTTCCCAGGGCGCGCGAATTACTCCCACGCCGGCAGCTTCCGCATTCCGCAGTCCAACAGGCCCCGCAACGATCACCCACTGGCTTCCATGTCGTCGATTTTCTACGTCACGCGCATCGGAATCGATCAGAGCATTGGGAGCCAAATTGTTCTCGTATGGAGCACCTACGTGGAGGCTCCAAACGAGTGTTGCACACGTAAAACTGTCGTAGTCACGGATACAATTACCGGTTGTATTGGTAGCTTTGGCGGAGGAAGAAACGTAAATGAATGTGTCAGAGACCAGGTGGGAACCGATGACTTTTCCTTGTTACTTTTTTGTCCCCTTGTTTATTTGGCGCCTAATTAGATCCTCACTTAGTGCAGTGTTAGTCCCTTGTGTACTTTACACTGAAAAGCTAAAGAAACTGGTACACCCGCCTAATATCGTGCAGGGCACCCACGAGCACGCAGAAGTGCCGTAACATGATGTGGTATGGACTCGACTAATATGAAGTAGTGCTGGAGAGATCTGACACCATGAATCCTTCACCGCTGTCCATAAATCCGTAAGAGTACGAGGAGGTGGAGATCTCTTCTGAACAGCACGTTGCAAGGCGTACAAGATTTGATAAATAATGCTTGTGTCTGGAGAGTTTGGTGGCCAGCGGAAGTGTTTAATCCCAGAAGAGTGTTCCTGGAGCTACTCTGTTGCAATTCTGGACGTGTTCGGGTGTCGCATTGCCCTGCTGGAATTGTCAAGTCCGTCGGAATGCACAATGTACATGAATGGATGTAAGTGATCAGACAGGATACATACGTATGTGTCACCTGTCGCAGTCGTGTCTGGATGTATCAGGGGCTCCATATCACTCTAACTGCACACGGCTCACACCATTACACAGCCTTCCACCAGCTGTTGACATGCAGGGTCCATAGATTCATGAGGTTGTCTTGATATCCGTGCACGTCCATCCGCTCGATAGGATTTGAAACGAGACCCGTCCGACCAGGCAACATATTTCCAGTCATCAATAATCCTATGTCGGTGATGACGGGCCCAGGCGACCCGTAAAGTGCCAGTGGAGATAAAACGGCAGGCAGAACTCAAGCTCTGGTTGGAAGGCCGGCACTGGTGTTGGTCCTGCTTCAACACAGGAAGTAGTTAGATGGACGACGTGGCATCTGAGCTCTGGAGCATAATAGGGTGACGGCCGGACGCTATTGTAGTAGGGCCGGAAGGATAACAGGATAATACTTCCGGACTTTGCAAATCTTGGACGCAGGTGAGAAGAACGAAGAAGCGGCACCTCGGAAACCATGCAGGCTGGGTTATTTCCAAGGAGTTTTACTCAGAAGCGTACCAATGCACGAGTATAGGTTTTTCCTCGCAAACTTTCCGCGCTGGACGACAGAAGATTAAAATATGGTTGGTCGGCGTTCGGAATAATCTGTAGAGAGGGAGAATATTCCTTCGTTTTGGGAATATGATTCGTTTCCGGAACTACGAGGGTGGGGAGCCGAGCCTTGCTGGGAGGCCAGCGGTGGAGAGACGAGGTCTTCCACTGTGAGCGCCCGTGTGTGACGGTCGCTCGGTATCAGCTTTGTTGGTACGGACGGACTTGCTGTCTTTGCTCTCAGGGCAGTTTATAGTTAGAACAGTTAGGCACTGTACTGTTGCGAACCTATACGCTTCTGGACTTCACTTCCGGGTTGGAAGCCGTCGTTGAGTACGCGGCATTGAG